>NW_028137640.1:185000-284701 GCF_965140915.1 Aythya marila
GGGTTAGGTTACCTTTATGGTTATGGTTAAGGTTATGGTTATGGTTAGGGTTAGGGTTAGGTTTAGGGTTAGGTTAGGGGTAGTTTTAGGGTTAGGTTATGGTTAAAGTTAGGGTTACGTTTAGGGTTAGGGTTAGGGTCGTCTTATGTTCAGGGTTAGGGTTAGGTAATGGTTAGGGTTAGGTTTAGGGTTACGGTTAGGTTTATCGTAAGGGTTAGGGTTAGGGCAAGGCTTAGTATTCGGGTTAGGGTTAGGGTTATGTTTAGGGGTAGGGTTACGGTTAGGGTTCTGTTAGGGATAGGGTTAGGATTAATGTTCGTGTTCTAGTTAGGTTTAGGGACAAGTTTAGCGTTCAGATTAGGTTTAGGATTAGGTTAGGGTTAAAGTTAGGGTTAGGGTTAGGGTTAGTGTGAGGTTAGGGTTAGGTTTATGGTTAGGGTTAAGTTTCTGGTAGGGTTCGGGTTCGCGTTCGGGTTCGGGTTAGGGTTACGGTTAGGGTTAGTGTTAGGGGTAGATTTAAGGTTACGGATAGGTTTAGG
Source organism: Aythya marila (assembly GCF_965140915.1). Classification (NCBI taxonomy): domain Eukaryota; kingdom Metazoa; phylum Chordata; class Aves; order Anseriformes; family Anatidae; genus Aythya; species Aythya marila. The sequence continues at coordinate 185,540 of NW_028137640.1, forward strand.
TTTAGTGTTAGGGTAAGGGTTATGGTTAGGGTTTTGGTTCGGTTTCTTTTAGGCTTAGGGTTAGTGTAGGGTTAGGGTTAGGGTTAGCGTTACGGTTAGGGTTAGGTTTAGGGTTAGGGTTAGGGTTAGGGTTAGGATTAGGGTTAGGGTTCGGTTTTGGTTACAGTTAGGGTTAGGTTTTGGTTAGGTTTAGGGTTTGGGTTAGGGTTAGAGTTAGGGGTTAGGGTTAGGGTTAGGGTTAAGGTTAGGGTTCTGTTAGAGATAGGATTAGGGTAAGGGTAAGGGTTAGTGTTAGGGTTAGGGTTTTTTTACGGTTAGGTTTAGGGTTCCGTTAGGGTTAGTGTTAGGGTTAGGGTTAGCTTTAGGGTTAGGGTTAGGGTTTGGTTAGGGTTATGGTAAGGGTTAGGGTTAGCGTTAGGGTTAGGGTTAGTTTTACGGTTAGATTTAGGGTTAGGTTTATGTTTAGGGTTAGGGTTATGGCTAGGGCTATGGTTAGGGTTCGGTTTTGGTTATGGTTAGGGTTAGGGTTAGTTTCGCTTAAGGTTAGGGTTAGGGTTATGTTTAGGGTTAGGGTTAGGGTTATGGTTAGGGTTCTGTTAGAGATAGGATTAGGGTAAGGGTAAGGGTTAGTGTTAGGGTTAGGGTTTTTTTACGGTTAGGTTTAGGGTTCCGTTAGGGTTAGTGTTAGGGTTAGGGTTAGCTTTAGGGTTAGGGTTAGGGTTTGGTTAGGGTTATGGTAAGGGTTAGGGTTAGCGTTAGGGTTAGGGTTAGTTTTACGGTTAGATTTAGGGTTAGGTTTATGTTTAGGGTTAGGGTTATGGCTAGGGCTATGGTTAGGGTTCGGTTTTGGTTATGGTTAGGGTTAGGGTTAGTTTCGGTTAAGGTTAGGTTTAGGGTTATGTTTAGGGTTAGGGTTAGGGTTATGGTTAGGGTTACTTTTAGGTTAGGGTTAGAGTTAGAGTTAGGGTTAGGGCTGTCTTAAGGTTTATGGTTAGGGTTAGGGTTATCGTAAGGGTTGGGGTTAGGTTTAGGGTAAGGTTATCGTTAGGGTTAGGGTTACGGTTACGGTTACTGTTAGGGTTAGGGTTAGGGTTAGGGTTAGGGTTAGGGGTCGGGTTAGGGGTCAGGTTAGGGTTAGGGTTCGTATTCTGGTTAGGGTTAGGGATAGGTTTAGATTTAGGGTTATATTTTAGGGTTAGGTTAGGGTTAAAGTTATAGTTAGGTTTAGTGTTAGGGATAGGGTTAGGTTTAGGGTTAGGGTTAGGGTTATGTTAGGGTAAGGGTTAGGGTTCTCGCAGGGTTAGGGTTAGGATTAGGGTTAGGTTACGGTTAGGGTTAGCTTTAGGATTAGGGTTAGGGTTAGGTTATGGTTAGGGATAGGGTTAGGTAAGGGTTGAATTTAGGGTTAGGGTTAGGGTTAGGGTTAGGATTGGGGTTAGGGTTAGGGTTAGGGATAGATTTATGTTAGGGTAGGGTTAGACTTTGTGTTATGATTATGTTTCTGTAAGGGTTAGGGTTAAGGTTAGGGCTAGGGTTACGGTTAGGGTTAGGGTTAGGTTAGGGTTAGGGTTACGTTTCTGTTAAGGTTAGGGTTAGGGTAAGGGTTAGGTTTATGGTTAGGTTAGGATTAAAGTTAGGGTTGGCGTTAGGGATGGGTTATGTTCAGGGTAAGGGTTAGATTAGGGTTAGGGTTAAAGTTAGGGATAGGGTTAGGATTAGGGTTACGGTTAGGGTTAGGTTTAGGGTTAGTGTTAGGTTTAGGGTTTTGTGTAGGATTTGGGTTAGGTTTAGGTTTAGGGTTCCGTTAAGGTTACGATTACCGTTACGGTTAGGGTTAGGGTTACGGTTAGGTTTCTGGTGGGGTTAGGGTTATGGTTAGGGTTAGGGTTAGGTTTAGGGTTAGGGTTAGTGTTAGGGTAAGGGTTAGGGTTAGGGTAAGGATTAAGTTTATGGCTAGGGGTAGGGTTAGGGTTCGGTTTTCGTTATGGTTTTGTTTAGGGTTAGGTTTCGGTTAACTTTAGGGTTAGGGTTAGGGTTAGGGTTAGGGTTAGGGTTAGGGTTAGGGTTAGGCTTAGAGTTAGGGTTAGGGTTAGGGTTAGGGTTAGGGTTAGGGTTAGGGTTAGGGTTAGGGTTAGGGTTAGGTTATTTTTAGGGTTAGGGTTAGGGTTAGGGTTAGGGATAGGGTTAGGGGTATCGTAAAGGTTAGGTGTAGGGTAAGGGTTAGTATTAAGGGTTAGAGGTAGGGTTATGGTTACGGGTAGGTTTAGGGTTATGGTTCTGTAAGGGATCTAGTTAGGGTAAGAGTTAGGTTCGGGTTAGGGTTACGGTTAGGGTTAGGGTTAGGTTTAGGTTTAGGTTAGGTTTAGGGTTAGGGTTAGGGTTACGGTTAGGATTAGGGTTAGGGTTAGGGGTAGGGTTAGGGTTAGGTGTCGGGTTAGGGTTAGGGTTCGTATTCTGGTTAGGGTTAGGGATAGGTTTAGGGTTAGGGTTTGGTTTAGGGTTAGGATAGGGTTAAAGTTAGGGATAGGGTTAGGATTAGGGATACGGTTAGGGTTAGGTTTAGGGTTAGTGTTAGGGTTAGGGTTTTGTGTAGGATTTGGGTTAGGTTTAGGTTTAGGGTTCCGTTAGGGTTACGGTTACGGTTAGGTTTAGGGTTAGGGTTACGTTTAGGTTTCTGGTGGGGTTAGGGTTAGGGTTAGCGTTAGGATTAGGTTTAGGGTTAGGGTTAGGTTTAGGGTTAGGGTTAGGGTTATGGTTATGGTTAGGGTTAGGGTTAGGTTTAGGGTTAGGGTTAGGGTTAGTGTTAGGGTTAGGGTTAGGGTTAGGTTAGGGTTAAAGTTAGGTTTCAGTTTAGGGTTAGGGTTAGGGTTGTGTTATGTTCAGGGTTAGAGTTAGGGTATGGTTAGGGTTAGTGTTAGTTTTAGGGTTAGGGTTATCGTAAGGGTTAGGGTTAGGTTTAGGGTTAGGGTTCCTTTAGGTTTCGGGTTAGGGTTAAGATTAGGGTTAGGTTTAGGTTATGGTTAGGGATAGGGTTAGGTTAGGTTAGATTTAGGGTTATGGTTAGGGTAAGGATTAGGGTTAGGGTTCGGTTAGGGTTATGGTTAGGGTTAGGTTAGGGTATGGGTTAGGGTTACGGTTAGGGTTAGGGGTATGTTTAGGTTTAGGGTTAGTGTTCGGTTAGGGTTAGGGTTAGGGTTACGGTTAAGGTTCTGTTAGGGTTAGGGTTAGGGTTAGGGTTAAGGTTAGGGTTAGGGGTATGTTTAGGTTTAGGATTAGTGTTCGGTTAAGGTTAGGGTTAGGGTTACGGTTAAGGTTGTGTTAGGGTTAGGGTTAGGGTTAGGGTTAGGGTTAGGGTTAGGGTTCGCGTTAGTGTTAGGGATAGGATTACGTTTAGGGTTAGGTTTAGGGTTAGGGTTAGGGTTAGGGTTCTGTTAGGGTTAGGGTTAGGGTTAGGATAGCGTTAGGTTTAGGTTATGTTTAGGGATAGGGTTAGGTTAGGTTAGATTTAGTGTTAGGGTAAGGATTAGGGTTAGGTTTAGGTTATGTTTAGGGATAGGGTTAGGTTAGGGTTAAAGTTAGGATTAGGATTAGGGTTAGCTTAGGGTTAGGGTTATGATTAGGGTTCTGTTAGGGTTAGGGTTAGGGTTAGGGCTAGGGTTAGGGATAGGGTTTGGGTTAGGTTTAGGGTTAGGTTTTGGTTAGGGTTAGGGTTAGGGTTAGGGTTAGGGTTAGGGTTAGGGTTAGGGTTAGGGTTACGGTTAGGGTTAGGGTTAGGGTTAGGGTTAGGGTTAGGGTTAGGGTTTGGGTTAGGTTAGGGTTAGGTTCGGTTTAAAGTTGGGGTTACGGTTAGGGTTAATGTTAGGGTTGGTTTATGTACAGGGTTAGGGTTAGGTTAAGGTTAGGGTTAGGGTTAGGGTTATGTTTACCGTAATGGTTAGGGTCAAGGTTATGGATAGAGTTAGGGATAGGTTTAGGGTTAGGGTTGGGGTTAGGTTTAGGTTTAGGATTTTGGTTAGGTTTAGGTTGAGGTTAGGGTGAGGTTTAGGATTAGGTTAGGTTTGGGTTAGGTTTAGACTTATGGTTCCGTTAGGGTTAGGGTTAGGGTTAACTTTAGGGGTAGTGTTAGGGTTAGGGTTACGGTTACGGGTAGAGTTAGGGTTACGGATAGGTTTTGGTTAAGGTTTAGGTTAGGGTTAGGGTTAGGGTATGGTTAGGGTTCTCTTAGGGTTAGGGTTAGGGTTAGGGTTAGGTTTTCCATTAGGGTTAGCGTTAGGGTTAGGGTTAGGGTTAGGCTTAGGGTTAGGATTAATATTAGGGTTCGGTTTTGGTTACGGTTAGGGTTAGGGTTTGGTAAGCGTTGGGGTTAGGGTTAGGGTTAGGGTTTGGGTTAGGATCCTGTTAGGGATAGGCTTAAGTTTAGGGTTACGTTTAGGGTTAGGGTTAGGGTTTTGTTAGTTTTAGGATTAGGGATCCGTTACGGTTAGGGTTAGGATTAGGGTCAGGGTTAGGGTTAGGGTTAGGGGGTTAGGGGGTTAGGGGGTTAACGACCAACGAGAACCCAACGAAATCCAATGGAGACCACGAAACACTTCAAAAACACACCGAACAAGAACGCGATCAACCCCAAACCTGGAAGATAATCTCAAAAGCCATAGATCCACCCCAAAAGTCCCCCTAAACCTACCTGATGTTCTCCAAAACCCACAATGTAAAGTATTCCAACATGAAGACCAATAAGAAGCCAACTAAAACCCAAAGGAGACCACAAAACACGTCAAAAACATGCCAGAAAAGAACAGGATCACCCCAGAAAACACAAGAAAATCCCAAAAGCCATAGATCCACCCCAAAGGTCCCCCTAAACATACCTGATGTTCTCCAAAACCCACAATTTACACTTTTCCACCATGGTGACCAATAAGAAGCCAAGTAAAACGCAACGGAGACCCCAAAACATGTCAAAAACACCCCCAAAATGAACAGGATCAGCACAAAAAAAAAAAAAAAAAAAAAAAAAAAAAAAAAAAACCAGAAGAAAACCCCAAAACCATAGATCCACCCCAAAACCACCCTAAACCTACCTGATGTTCTCCAAAACCCACAATTTACAATTTTCAAACATGATGACCAACAAGAACCCAACTAAAACCCAACGGAGACCCAAAAACACATCTAAAACACGCCAAAAAATAAACTGGATCAGAAGAAAAAACCCCAATACCATTAATTTCTACCCAAAACCACCCTAAACTCACCTGATCGTCTCCAAAACTCACAATCCACTCCCATTGAACTTAACGACGACTGACAACACAACGAAACCCAACGGAGACCCAAAAACACGTCAAAAATACCCCAGAAAAGAACAGGATCACCCCAAAAAACAGAAGAAAAACTCAAATACCATGAATCCACCCCAGAAGTCCCCCTAAACCTACCTGAAGTTCTCCAAAAATCGCAATTTACCATTTTACACCACGATGACAACGGAAAACGCAACAAAACCCAACGGAGACCATAAAACACGTCACAAACACCCCCAAAAAGAATAGGATCACGCCCAAAAACGAAAGAAAATCCCCAAAATCATAGATCCACCCCAAAACCACCCTAAACCTACCTGATTGTACTGGGTCTGGCTGGAATGTTAACTTTCCCGGCAGCAGCCCATACAGTGCCGTACTCTGTACTTGTAGCTGGAACAGCAGTGTTATCACACCAGTGTTGTGTCTACTGCTGAGCAGCAGTGGCACAGCATTGGGCCTTTCTCTAACCCTCCTAGGGGGTGGGCAAAAAGTGAGGAGAGAAACATCACTATGGCAGCTGACCTAAACCAATCAAAGGGATATTCCATACCATGTGGTGTCACACTCAGCAATAAAAGGTGGAAACAGGAAGAAGAGGGGAGGGGTGGGCTCTCGTTGAGAAGACCTCGGTCCTCCTCTCGAACACCGGCTGCGTGCGTTGAGGCCTTGCTTCAAGGACGTGGTCAATCATCGCTCATTTGTGGGAAGTAGAGAGTAATTTCTTTCCTCTGCACTTCCATATAGCTTTCATTTATTTTGTTTGTTTGTTTTCCTCCCTTGTTCCCCTTTTCCCTTTTACTTCCCCTTAGTTAAATTGTTTAGTTCATGGTAGTCTTTATTTAATTATTATAATTATTTCCCTTTAAATAATTATCCTTATCTCAACCCGTGAGTTGTTCTTTGCTTTACTTCTCCCCCTCCTCATCTAAAGGAGGGGGAGTGAGAGAGCGGTTGTGGGGTTTAGCTGCCCAGCACGGTAAAAACACCACACTGATGTTCTCCAAAACCCAAAGTCCACTCCCAACCACCATAAAACCCATTAGGAACCCAACAACACCCAACGGAGACACCAAAACACGGCATAAACACCCCAAAAAAGAACAGGATCATCCCAAAATAAGAGAAGTAAACCCCAAAAGACATAGATCCACCCCAAAAGGCCCCCTAAACCTACCTGATGTTCTCCAATACCCACAATTTAAACTATTCCAACAGGAAGACCAATAAGAACCCAACTAAAACCCAACGGAGACCACAAAACACGTCAAAAACACGCCAAAAAAGAACACGATCACCCCAGAAAACACAAGAAAATACCAAAAGCCATAGATCCACCCCAAAAGTCCCCCTTAACCTACCTGATGTTCTCCAAAACCCACAATTTACACTTTTCCACCATGATGACCAATAAGAAGCCAAGTGAAACCCAGCGGAGAACCCAAAACATGTCAAAAACACCCCCAAAAAAGAACAGGATCAACCCCCAAAAAACAGAAAAAAAAAAAAAAAACAAAACCATAGATCCATCCCAAAACCATCCTAAACCTACCAGGTGTTCTCCAAAACCCAGAATTTTCCATTTTCCAACATGATTACGAACAAAACCCAACTAAAACACAACGGAGACCCAAAAACACGTCAAAAACACGCCCAAAAAGAACTGGATCAGAAGAAAAAAACCCAATACCATGAATTTCCCCCCAAACCACCCTAAACTCACTTCATCATCTCCAAAACCCACAATCCACTCCCATTTCCCTTAACGACCAACGAGAACCCAACGAAATCCAATGGAGACCACAAAACATTTCAAAAACACACCGAACAAGAACGCGATCAACCCCAAACCTGGAAGATAATCCCAAAAGCCATAGATCCACCCCAAAAGTCCCCCTAAACCTACCTGATGTTCTCCAAAACCCACAATGTAAACTATTCCAACAGGAAGACCAATAAGAAGCCAACTAAAACCCAACGGAGACCACAAAACACGTCAAAAACACGCCAGAAAAGAACAGGATCACCCCAGAAAACACAAGAAAATCCCAAAAGCCATAGATCCACCCCAAAGGTCCCCCTAAACATACCTGATGTTCTCCAAAACCCACAATTTACACTTTTCCACCATGATGACCAATAAGAAGCCAACTAAAACCCAACGGAGACACCAAAACACGGCATAAACACCCCAAAAAAGAACAGGATAACCCCCAAAAACGAAAGAAAACCCCAAAGCCATAGATCCAACCCAAAAGTCCCCCTTAACCTACCTGATGTTCTCCAAAACCCACAATTTACACTTTTCCACCATGATGACAAAGGAAAACCCAACGAAACCCAACAGAGACCCCAAAACACGTCAAAGACACCCCAAAAAAGAACACGATCACCCCCAAAAACGAAAGAAAACACCCAGAACCATAGATCCATCCCCAAACCACCCTAAACCTACCTGATGTTCTCCATAACCCGCAATTTACCCTTTTCCACCACGATGACAACGGAAAACCCAACAAAACACCCCAAAAAAGAACGAGACCACCCCAAAAACAAAAGAAAACACTAAAAAAAAAAAAAAAAAAAAAAAAAAAAAACAGAAGGAATCCCCCAAAACCATAGATTCACACCCCCGAATTCCTTAAACTCACCTGATGTTCACCAACCCACAATTTACCCTTTTCCACCATGATGACCGAGAACCCAACAAAACCCAATGGACAACCCGAAACACCTCTAAAACTTCCCAAAAAAGAACGGGACCAGACAAAAAAAAACAAAAGAAAACCCCAAAAACCATGAATCTGCCCCAAAAGTCCCCCTAAACCTACCTGAAGTTCTCCGAAACCCACTATTTACTTTTTCCACCACGATGACAAAGGAAAACCCAACGAAACCAATCGGAGAAACCATAACACGTCAAAAACACGCCAAAAAAGAACTGGATCAGAAGAAAAAAAAAAAAAAAAACGTATGAATTTTCCCCCAAAACCACCCTAAACTCACCTGATCTTCTCCAAAACCCACAATCCACTCCCATTTCCCTTAACGACCAACGAGAACCCAACGAAATCCAATGGAGACCACAAAACATTTCAAAAACACACCGAACAAGAACGCGATCAACCCCAAACCTGGAAGATAATCCCAAAAGCCATAGATCCACCCCAAAAGTCCCCCTAAACCTACCTGATGTTCTCCAAAACCCACAATTTACCATTTTCCACCATGATGACAATGAAAAAACAAACGAAACACAACAGAGGCCCCAAAAAAAGATAAAAACACCCCAAAAAAGAACAGGATAAGAAGAAAAAAAAAACAAAAACCATGAATTTCCCCACAAAACCACCCTAAACCCACCTGATCTTCTCCAAATCCCACATTTCACTCCCATTCACCATGATGAATACAAGAACCCAACAAAACCTAACGGAGACCACAAAACACGTCAAAAACACCACAAAAAAGAACAGGATCACCCCAGAAAACTGGAAGAAAATACCCCAAAACCATAGATCCACCCCAAAAGGCCCCCTTAACCTACCTGATGTTCTCCAAAACCCACAATTTACACTTTTCCACCATGATGACAAAGGAAAACCCAACGAAACCCAACGGAGACCACAAAACACGTCAAAAACACCCCAAAAAAGAACAGGATCAACCCCCAAAAAAACAGAAAAAAAAAAAAAAAAAACCATAAATCCATCCCAAAACCATCCTAAACCTACCAGGTGTTCTCCAAAACCCAGAATTTTCCATTTTCCAACATGATTACGAACAAAACCCAACTAAAACACAACGGAGACCCAAAAACACGTCAAAAACACGCCCAAAAAGAACTGGATCAGAAGAAAAAAACCCAATACCATGAATTTCCCCCCAAACCACCCTAAACTCACTTCATCATCTCCAAAACCCACAATCCACTCCCATTGAACTTAACGACCAACGAGAACCCAACGAAATCCAATGGAGACCACAAAACATTTCAAAAACACACCGAACAAGAACGCGATCAACCCCAAACCTGGAAGATAATCCCAAAAGCCATAGATCCACCCCAAAAGTCCCCCTAAACCTACCTGATGTTCTCCAAAACCCACAATGTAAACTATTCCAACAGGAAGACCAATAAGAAGCCAACTAAAACCCAACGGAGACCACAAAACACGTCAAAAACACGCCAGAAAAGAACAGGATCACCCCAGAAAACACAAGAAAATCCCAAAAGCCATAGATCCACCCCAAAGGTCCCCCTAAACATACCTGATGTTCTCCAAAACCCACAATTTACACTTTTCCACCATGATGGCCAATAAGAAGCCAAGTAAAACCCAACGGAGACCCCAAAACATGTCAAAAACACCCCCAAAATGAACAGGATCAGCACAAAAAAAAAAAAAAAAAAAAAAAAAAACAGAAGAAAACCCCAAAACCATAGATCCACCCCAAAACCACCCTAAACCTATCTGATGTTCTCCAAAACCCACAATTTACAATTTTCAAACATGATGACCAACAAGAACCCAACTAAAACCCAACGGAGACCCAAAAACACATCTAAAACACGCCAAAAAAGAACTGGATCAGAAGAAAAAACCCCAATACCATGTATTTCCCCCCAAAACCACCCTAAACTCACCTGATTGTCTCCAAACCCCACAATCCACTCCCATTGAACTTAACGACGAACAACAACACAACGAAACCCAACGGAGACCCAAAAACACGTCAAAAATACCCCAGAAAAGAACAGGAACACACCAAAAAACAGAAGAAAAACTCAAATACCATGAATCCACCCCAGAAGTCCCCCTAAACCTACCTGAAGTTCTCCAAAAATCGCAATTTACCATTTTCCACCACGATGACAACGGAAAACGCAACAAAACCCAACGGAGACCACAAAACACGTCACAAACACCCCCTAAAAGAATAGAATCACGCCCAAAAACGAAAGAAAATGCCCAAAACCACAGATCCACCCCAAAACCACCCTAGACCTACCTGATGTTCTCCAAAACCCAAAGTCCACTCCCAACCACCATAAAACCCATTAGGAACCCAACAAAGCCCAACGGAGACACCAAAACACGGCATAAACACCCCAAAAAAGAACAGGATCATCCCAAAATAACAGAAGTAAACCCCAAAAGACATAGATCCACCCCAAAAGGCCACCTAAACCTACCTGATGTTCTCCAAAACCCACAATTTACCATTTTCCACCATGATGACAACGGAAAACCCAACGAAACCCAACGGAGACCCCAAAAAACGTTAAAAACACCCCAAAGAAGAACTGGATAAGAAGAAAAAAAAAAAACAAAAACCATGAATTTCCCCACAAAGCCACCCTAAACCCACCTGATCTTCTCCAAATCCCACATTTCACTCCCATTCACCATGATGAATACAAGAACCCAACAAAACCTAACGGAGACCACAAAACACTTCAAAAACACCACAAAAAAGAACAGGATCACCCCAGAAAACTGGAAGAAAATACCCCAAAACCATAGATCCACCCCAAATGTCCCCCTAAACCTACCTGATGTTCTCCAAATCCCAAAGTCCACTCCCGACCACCATAAAACCCATTAGGAACCCAACAACACCCAACGGAGACCCCAAAAAACGTCATAAACAACCCAAACAAGAACAGGATCACCCCCAAAAACGAAAGAAAACCCCAAAAGCCATAGATCCACCGCAAAATTCCCCCTAAACCTACCTGATGTTCTCCAAAACCCACAATTTACACTTTTCCACCATGATGACCAATAAGAAGCCAAGTAAAACCCAGCGGAGACCCCAAAACACGTCAAAAACAACCCAAAAAAGAACACGATCACACGCAAAAACGAAAGAAAATCCCAAAAGCCATAGATCCACCGCAAAATTCCCCCTAAACCTACCTGATGTTCTCCAAAACCCACAATTTACACTTTTCCACCATGATGACCAATAAGAAGCCAAGTAAAACCCAGCGGAGACCCCAAAACACGTCAAAAACACCCCAAAAAAGAATAGGTTCAACCCCAAAAAAAAACAGAAAAAAAAAAAACAAAACCATAGATCCATCCCAAAACCATCCTAAACCTACCAGGTGTTCTCCAAAACCCAGAATTTTCCATTTTCCAACATGATTACGAACAAAACCCAACTAAAACCCAGCGGAGACCCCAAAACACGTCAAAAACACGCCAAAAAAGAACTGGATCAGAAGAAAAAAACCCAATACCATGAATTTCCCCCCAAACCACCCTAAACTCACTTGATCTTCTCCAAAACCCACAATCCACTCCCATTGAACTTAACGACCAACGAGAACCCAACGAAATCCAATGGAGACCACAAAACATTTCAAAAACACACCGAACAAGAACGCGATCAACCCCAAACCTGGAAGATAATCCCAAAAGCCATAGATCCACCCCAAATATCCCCCTAAACCTACCTGATGTTCTCCAAAACCCACAATTTAAACTATTCCAACATGAAGACCAATAAGAAGCCAACTAAAACCCAAGAGAGACCACAAAACACATCAAAAGCACGCCAAAAAAGAACACGATCACCCCAGAAAACACAAGAAAACACCAAAAGCCATAGATCCACCCCAAAAGTCCCCCTTAACCTACCTGATGTTCTCCAAAACCCACAATTTACACTTTTCCACCATGATGACAAAGGAAAACCCAACAAAACCCAACGGAGACCACAAAACACGTCAAAAACAACCCAAAAAAGAACACGATCACACGCAAAAACGAAAGAAAATCCCAAAAGCCATAGATCCACCGCAAAATTCCCCCTAAACCTACCTGATGTTCTCCAAAACCCACAATTTACACTTTTCCACCATGATGACCAATAAGAAGCCAAGTAAAACCCAGCGGAGACCCCAAAACACGTCAAAAACACCCCAAAAAAGAACACGATCAACACAAAAAAAAAAAAAAAAAAAAACAGAAGAAAACCCCAAAACCATAGATCCACCCCAAAACCACCCTAAACCTACCTGATGTTCACCAAAACCAACTATTTACAATTTTCCAACATGATGACCAACAAGAACCCAACTACAACCCAACGGAGACCCAAAAACACATCAAAAACACGCCAAAAAAGAACTGGATCTGAAGAGAAAACCCCAATACCATGAATTTCCCCCCAAAACCACCCTAAACTCACCTGATCGTCTCCAAACCCCACAATCCACTCCCATTGAACTTAACGACGAACGACAACACAACGAAACCCAACGGAGACCCAAAAACACGTCAAAAATACCCCAGAAAAGAACAGGATCACCCCAACAAACAGAAGAAAAACTCAAATACCATGAATCCACCCCAGAAGTCCCCCTAAACCTACCTGAAGTTCTCCAAAAATCGCAATTTACCATTTTCCACCACGATGACAACGGAAAACGCAACAAAACCCAACGGAGACCATAAAACACGTCACAAACACCCCCAAAAAGAATAGGATCACGCCCAAAAACGAAAGAAAATCCCCAAAATCATAGATCCACCCCAAAACCACCCTAAACCTACCTGATTGTACTGGGTCTGGCTGGAATGTTAACTTTCCCGGCAGCAGCCCATACAGTGCCGTACTCTGTACTTGTAGCTGGAACAGCAGTGTTATCACACCAGTGTTGTGTCTACTGCTGAGCAGCAGTGGCACAGCATTGGGCCTTTCTCTAACCCTCCTAGGGGGTGGGCAAAAAGTGAGGAGAGAAACATCACTATGGCAGCTGACCTAAACCAATCAAAGGGATATTCCATACCATGTGGTGTCACACTCAGCAATAAAAGGAGGAAACAGGAAGAAGAGGGGAGGGGTGGGCTCTCGTTGAGAAGACCTCGGTCCTCCTCTCGAACACCGGCTGCGTGCGTTGAGGCCTTGCTTCAAGGACGTGGTCAATCATCGCTCATTTGTGGGAAGTAGAGAGTAATTTCTTTCCTCTGCACTTCCATATAGCTTTCATTTATTTTGTTTGTTTGTTTTCCTCCCTTGTTCCCCTTTTCCCTTTTACTTCCCCTTAGTTAAATTGTTTAGTTCATGGTAGTCTTTATTTAATTATTATAATTATTTCCCTTTAAATAATTATCCTTATCTCAACCCGTGAGTTGTTCTTTGCTTTACTTCTCCCCCTCCTCATCTAAAGGAGGGGGAGTGAGAGAGCGGTTGTGGGGTTTAGCTGCCCAGCACGGTAAAAACACCACACTGATGTTCTCCAAAACCCAAAGTCCAATCCCAACCACCATAAAACCCATTAGGAACCCAACAAAGCCCAACGGAGACACTAAAACACGGCATAAACACCCCAAAAAAGAACAGGATCATCCCAAAATAACAGAAGTAAACCCCAAAAGACATAGACCCACCCCAAAAGGCCCCCTAAACCTACCTGATGTTCTCCAAAACCCACAATTTAAACTATTCCAACAGGAAGACCAATAAGAACCCAACTAAAACCCAACGGAGACCACAAAACACATCAAAAACACCCCAAAAAAGAACACGATCACCCCAGAAAACACAAGAAAATACCAAAAGCCATAGATCCACCCCAAATGTCCCCCTAAACCTACCTGATGTTCTACAAAACCCACAATTTACAATTTTCCAACATGATGACCAACAAGAACCCAACTAAAACCCAACGGAGACCCAAAAACACATCAAAAACACGCCAAAAAAGAACTGGATCAGAAGAGAAAACCCCAATACCATGAATTTCCCCCCAAAACCACCCTAAACTCACCTGATCGTCTCCAAACCCCACAATCCACTCCCATTGAACTTAACGACGACTGACAACACAACGAAACCCAACGGAGACCCAAAAACACGTCAAAAACACGCCCAAAAAGAACTGGATCAGAAGAAAAAAACCCAATACCATGATTTTCCCTTCAAACCACCCTAAACTCACTTGATCTTCTCCAAAACCCACAATCAACTCCCATTGAACTTAAAGACCAACGAGAACCCAACGAAATCCAATGGAGACCACAAAACACTTCAAAAACAACCCAAACAAGAACGCGATCAACCCCAAACCTGGAAGATAATCCCAAAAGCCATAGATCCAACCCAAATATCCCCCTAAACCTACCTGATGTTCTACAAAACCCACAATGTAAACTATTGCAACTTGAAGACCAATAAGAAGCCAACTAAAACCCAACGGAGACCACAAAACACGTCAAAAACACACCAAAAAAGAACAGGATCACCCCAGAAAACACAAGAAAACCCCAAAAGCCATAGATCCACCCCGAAGGTCCCCCTTAACCTACCTGATATTCTCCAAAACCCACAATTTACACTTTTCCACCATGATGACTAATAAGAAGCCAAGTAAAACGCAACGGAGACCCCAAAACACGTCAAAAACACCCCAAAAAAGAACACGATCAACACAAAAAAAAAAAAAAAAAAAAACAGAAGAAAACCCCAAAACCATAGATCCACCCCAAAACCACCCTAAACCTACCTGATGTTCACCAAAACCAACTATTTACAATTTTCCAACATGATGACCAACAAGAACCCAACTACAACCCAACGGAGACCCAAAAACACATCAAAAACACGCCAAAAAAGAACTGGATCTGAAGAGAAAACCCCAATACCATGAATTTCCCCCCAAAACCACCCTAAACTCACCTGATCGTCTCCAAACCCCACAATCCACTCCCATTGAACTTAACGACGAACGACAACACAACGAAACCCAACGGAGACCCAAAAACACGTCAAAAATACCCCAGAAAAGAACAGGATCACCCCAACAAACAGAAGAAAAACTCAAATACCATGAATCCACCCCAGAAGTCCCCCTAAACCTACCTGAAGTTCTCCAAAAATCGCAATTTACCATTTTCCACCACGATGACAACGGAAAACGCAACAAAACCCAACGGAGACCATAAAACACGTCACAAACACCCCCAAAAAGAATAGGATCACGCCCAAAAACGAAAGAAAATCCCCAAAATCATAGATCCACCCCAAAACCACCCTAAACCTACCTGATTGTACTGGGTCTGGCTGGAATGTTAACTTTCCCGGCAGCAGCCCATACAGTGCCGTACTCTGTACTTGTAGCTGGAACAGCAGTGTTATCACACCAGTGTTGTGTCTACTGCTGAGCAGCAGTGGCACAGCATTGGGCCTTTCTCTAACCCTCCTAGGGGGTGGGCAAAAAGTGAGGAGAGAAACATCACTATGGCAGCTGACCTAAACCAATCAAAGGGATATTCCATACCATGTGGTGTCACACTCAGCAATAAAAGGAGGAAACAGGAAGAAGAGGGGAGGGGTGGGCTCTCGTTGAGAAGACCTCGGTCCTCCTCTCGAACACCGGCTGCGTGCGTTGAGGCCTTGCTTCAAGGACGTGGTCAATCATCGCTCATTTGTGGGAAGTAGAGAGTAATTTCTTTCCTCTGCACTTCCATATAGCTTTCATTTATTTTGTTTGTTTGTTTTCCTCCCTTGTTCCCCTTTTCCCTTTTACTTCCCCTTAGTTAAATTGTTTAGTTCATGGTAGTCTTTATTTAATTATTATAATTATTTCCCTTTAAATAATTATCCTTATCTCAACCCGTGAGTTGTTCTTTGCTTTACTTCTCCCCCTCCTCATCTAAAGGAGGGGGAGTGAGAGAGCGGTTGTGGGGTTTAGCTGCCCAGCACGGTAAAAACACCACACTGATGTTCTCCAAAACCCAAAGTCCAATCCCAACCACCATAAAACCCATTAGGAACCCAACAAAGCCCAACGGAGACACTAAAACACGGCATAAACACCCCAAAAAAGAACAGGATCATCCCAAAATAACAGAAGTAAACCCCAAAAGACATAGACCCACCCCAAAAGGCCCCCTAAACCTACCTGATGTTCTCCAAAACCCACAATTTAAACTATTCCAACAGGAAGACCAATAAGAACCCAACTAAAACCCAACGGAGACCACAAAACACATCAAAAACACCCCAAAAAAGAACACGATCACCCCAGAAAACACAAGAAAATACCAAAAGCCATAGATCCACCCCAAATGTCCCCCTAAACCTACCTGATGTTCTACAAAACCCACAATTTACAATTTTCCAACATGATGACCAACAAGAACCCAACTAAAACCCAACGGAGACCCAAAAACACATCAAAAACACGCCAAAAAAGAACTGGATCAGAAGAGAAAACCCCAATACCATGAATTTCCCCCCAAAACCACCCTAAACTCACCTGATCGTCTCCAAACCCCACAATCCACTCCCATTGAACTTAACGACGACTGACAACACAACGAAACCCAACGGAGACCCAAAAACACGTCAAAAACACGCCCAAAAAGAACTGGATCAGAAGAAAAAAACCCAATACCATGATTTTCCCTTCAAACCACCCTAAACTCACTTGATCTTCTCCAAAACCCACAATCAACTCCCATTGAACTTAAAGACCAACGAGAACCCAACGAAATCCAATGGAGACCACAAAACACTTCAAAAACAACCCAAACAAGAACGCGATCAACCCCAAACCTGGAAGATAATCCCAAAAGCCATAGATCCAACCCAAATATCCCCCTAAACCTACCTGATGTTCTACAAAACCCACAATGTAAACTATTGCAACTTGAAGACCAATAAGAAGCCAACTAAAACCCAACGGAGACCACAAAACACGTCAAAAACACACCAAAAAAGAACAGGATCACCCCAGAAAACACAAGAAAACCCCAAAAGCCATAGATCCACCCCGAAGGTCCCCCTTAACCTACCTGATATTCTCCAAAACCCACAATTTACACTTTTCCACCATGATGACTAATAAGAAGCCAAGTAAAACGCAACGGAGACCCCAAAACACGTCAAAAACACCCCAAAAAAGAACACGATCAACACAAAAAAAAAAAAAAAAAAAAACAGAAGAAAACCCCAAAACCATAGATCCACCCCAAAACCACCCTAAACCTACCTGATGTTCACCAAAACCAACTATTTACAATTTTCCAACATGATGACCAACAAGAACCCAACTACAACCCAACGGAGACCCAAAAACACATCAAAAACACGCCAAAAAAGAACTGGATCTGAAGAGAAAACCCCAATACCATGAATTTCCCCCCAAAACCACCCTAAACTCACCTGATCGTCTCCAAACCCCACAATCCACTCCCATTGAACTTAACGACGAACGACAACACAACGAAACCCAACGGAGACCCAAAAACACGTCAAAAATACCCCAGAAAAGAACAGGATCACCCCAACAAACAGAAGAAAAACTCAAATACCATGAATCCACCCCAGAAGTCCCCCTAAACCTACCTGAAGTTCTCCAAAAATCGCAATTTACCATTTTCCACCACGATGACAACGGAAAACGCAACAAAACCCAACGGAGACCATAAAACACGTCACAAACACCCCCAAAAAGAATAGGATCACGCCCAAAAACGAAAGAAAATCCCCAAAATCATAGATCCACCCCAAAACCACCCTAAACCTACCTGATTGTACTGGGTCTGGCTGGAATGTTAACTTTCCCGGCAGCAGCCCATACAGTGCCGTACTCTGTACTTGTAGCTGGAACAGCAGTGTTATCACACCAGTGTTGTGTCTACTGCTGAGCAGCAGTGGCACAGCATTGGGCCTTTCTCTAACCCTCCTAGGGGGTGGGCAAAAAGTGAGGAGAGAAACATCACTATGGCAGCTGACCTAAACCAATCAAAGGGATATTCCATACCATGTGGTGTCACACTCAGCAATAAAAGGAGGAAACAGGAAGAAGAGGGGAGGGGTGGGCTCTCGTTGAGAAGACCTCGGTCCTCCTCTCGAACACCGGCTGCGTGCGTTGAGGCCTTGCTTCAAGGACGTGGTCAATCATCGCTCATTTGTGGGAAGTAGAGAGTAATTTCTTTCCTCTGCACTTCCATATAGCTTTCATTTATTTTGTTTGTTTGTTTTCCTCCCTTGTTCCCCTTTTCCCTTTTACTTCCCCTTAGTTAAATTGTTTAGTTCATGGTAGTCTTTATTTAATTATTATAATTATTTCCCTTTAAATAATTATCCTTATCTCAACCCGTGAGTTGTTCTTTGCTTTACTTCTCCCCCTCCTCATCTAAAGGAGGGGGAGTGAGAGAGCGGTTGTGGGGTTTAGCTGCCCAGCACGGTAAAAACACCACACTGATGTTCTCCAAAACCCAAAGTCCAATCCCAACCACCATAAAACCCATTAGGAACCCAACAAAGCCCAACGGAGACACTAAAACACGGCATAAACACCCCAAAAAAGAACAGGATCATCCCAAAATAACAGAAGTAAACCCCAAAAGACATAGATCCACCCCAAAAGGCCCCCTAAACCTACCTGATGTTCTCCAAAACCCACAATTTAAACTATTCCAACAGGAAGACCAATAAGAACCCAACTAAAACCCAACGGAGACCACAAAACACATCAAAAACACCCCAAAAAAGAACACGATCACCCCAGAAAACACAAGAAAATACCAAAAGCCATAGATCCACCCCAAAGGTCCCCCTAAACCTACCTGATGTTCTACAAAACCCACAATTTACAATTTTCCAACATGATGACCAACAAGAACCCAGCTAAAACCCAACGGAGACCCAAAAACACATCAAAAACACGCCAAAAAAGAACTGGATCAGAAGAGAAAACCCCAATACCATGAATTTCCCCCCAAAACCACCCTAAACTCACCTGATCGTCTCCAAACCCCACAATCCACTCCCATTGAACTTAACGACGACTGACAACACAACGAAACCCAACGGAGACCCAAAAACACGTCAAAAATACCCCAGAAAAGAACAGGATCACCCCAAAAAACAGAAGAAAAACTCAAATACCATGAATCCACCCCAGAAGTCCCCCCTAAACCTACCTGAAGTTCTCCAAAAATCGCAATTTACCATTTTCCACCACGATGACAACGGAAAACGCAACAAAACCCAACGGAGACCATAAAACACGTCACAAACACCCCCAAAAAGAATAGGATCACGCCCAAAAACGAAAGAAAATCCCCAAAATCATAGATCCACCCCAAAACCACCCTAAACCTACCTGATTGTACTGGGTCTGGCTGGAATGTTAACTTTCCCGGCAGCAGCCCATACAGTGCCGTACTCTGTACTTGTAGCTGGAACAGCAGTGTTATCACACCAGTGTTGTGTCTACTGCTGAGCAGCAGTGGCACAGCATTGGGCCTTTCTCTAACCCTCCTAGGGGGTGGGCAAAAAGTGAGGAGAGAAACATCACTATGGCAGCTGACCTAAACCAATCAAAGGGATATTCCATACCATGTGGTGTCACACTCAGCAATAAAAGGAGGAAACAGGAAGAAGAGGGGAGGGGTGGGCTCTCGTTGAGAAGACCTCGGTCCTCCTCTCGAACACCGGCTGCGTGCGTTGAGGCCTTGCTTCAAGGACGTGGTCAATCATCGCTCATTTGTGGGAAGTAGAGAGTAATTTCTTTCCTCTGCACTTCCATATAGCTTTCATTTATTTTGTTTGTTTGTTTTCCTCCCTTGTTCCCCTTTTCCCTTTTACTTCCCCTTAGTTAAATTGTTTAGTTCATGGTAGTCTTTATGTAATTATTATAATTATTTCCCTTTAAATAATTATCCTTATCTCAACCCGTGAGTTGTTCTTTGCTTTACTTCTCCCCCTCCTCATCTAAAGGAGGGGGAGTGAGAGAGCGGTTGTGGGGTTTAGCTGCCCAGTACGGTAAAAACACCACACTGATGTTCTCCAAAACCCAAAGTCCAATCCCAACCACCATAAAACCCATTAGGAACCCAACAAAGCCCAACGGAGACACCAAAACACGGCATAAACACCCCAAAAAAGAACAGGATCATCCCAAAATAACAGAAGTAAACCCCAAAAGACATAGATCCACCCCAAAAGGCCACCTAAACCTACCTGATGTTCTCCAAAACCCACAATTTACCATTTTCCACCATGATGACAACGGAAAACCCAACGAAACCCAACGGAGACCCCAAAAAACGTTAAAAACACCCCAAAAAAGAACTGGATAAGAAGAAAAAAAAAAACAAAAACCATGAATTTCCCCACAAAGCCACCCTAAACCCACCTGATCTTCTCCAAATCCCACATTTCACTCCCATTCACCATGATGAATACAAGAACCCAACAAAACCTAACGGAGACCACAAAACACTTCAAAAACACCACAAAAAAGAACAGGATCACCCCAGAAAACTGGAAGAAAATACCCCAAAACCATAGATCCACCCCAAATGTCCCCCTAAACCTACCTGATGTTCTCCAAATCCCAAAGTCCACTCCCGACCACCATAAAACCCATTAGGAACCCAACAACACCCAACGGAGACCCCAAAAAACGTCATAAACAACCCAAACAAGAACAGGATCACCCCCAAAAACGAAAGAAAACCCCAAAAGCCATAGATCCACCCCAAAAGTCCCCCCAAACCTACATGATGATCTCCAAAACCCACAATTTACACTTTTCCACCATGATGACAAAGGAAAACCCAACAAAACCCAACGGAGACCACAAAACACGTCAAAAACAACCCAAAAAAGAACACGATCACACGCAAAAACGAAAGAAAATCCCAAAAGCCATAGATCCACCGCAAAATTCCCCCTAAACCTACCTGATGTTCTCCAAAACCCACAATTTACACTTTTCCACCATGATGACAACGGAAAACCCAACAAAACCCAACGGAGACCCCAAAACACGTCAAAAACACACCAAAAAAGAACAGGATCAACCCCCCAAAGAAACAGAAAAAAAAAAAACAAAACCATGGATCCATCCCAAAACCATCCTAAACCTACCAGGTGTTCTCCAAAACCCAGAATTTTCCATTTTCCAACATGATTACGAACAAAACCCAACTAAAACCCAACGGAGACCCAAAAACACGTCAAAAACACGCCAAAAAAGAACAGGATCAGAAGAAAAAACCCCAATACCATGAATTTCCCTTCAAACCACCCTAAACTCACTTGATCTTCTCCAAAACCCACAATCCACTCCCATTGAACTTAACGACCAACGAGAACCCAACGAAATCCAATGGAGACCACAAAACACTTCAAAAACACCCCAAACACGAACGCGATCAACCCCAAACCTGGAAGATAATCCCAAAAGCCATAGATCCACCCCAAATATCCCCTAAACCTACCTGATGTTCTCCAAAACCCACAATGTAAACTATTCAAACATGATGACAACGGAAAACCAAATGAAACCCAACGGAGACCCCAAAAAACACGTCAAAAATACCCCAGAAAAGAACAGGATCACCCCAAAAAACAGAAGAAAAACTCAAATACCATGAATCCACCCCAGAAGTCCCCCTAAAACTACCTGAAGTTCTCCAAAAATCGCAATTTACCATTTTCCACCACGATGACAACGGAAAACGCAACAAAACCCAACGGAGACCATAAAACACGTCACAAACACCCCCAAAAAGAATAGGATCACGCCCAAAAACGAAAGAAAATCCCCAAAATCATAGATCCACCCCAAAACCACCCTAAACCTACCTGATTGTACTGGGTCTGGCTGGAATGTTAACTTTCCCGGCAGCAGCCCATACAGTGCCGTACTCTGTACTTGTAGCTGGAACAGCAGTGTTATCACACCAGTGTTGTGTCTACTGCTGAGCAGCAGTGGCACAGCATTGGGCCTTTCTCTAACCCTCCTAGGGGGTGGGCAAAAAGTGAGGAGAGAAACATCACTATGGCAGCTGACCTAAACCAATCAAAGGGATATTCCATACCATGTGGTGTCACACTCAGCAATAAAAGGAGGAAACAGGAAGAAGAGGGGAGGGGTGGGCTCTCGTTGAGAAGACCTCGGTCCTCCTCTCGAACACCGGCTGCGTGCGTTGAGGCCTTGCTTCAAGGACGTGGTCAATCATCGCTCATTTGTGGGAAGTAGAGAGTAATTTCTTTCCTCTGCACTTCCATATAGCTTTCATTTATTTTGTTTGTTTGTTTTCCTCCCTTGTTCCCCTTTTCCCTTTTACTTCCCCTTAGTTAAATTGTTTAGTTCATGGTAGTCTTTATTTAATTATTATAATTATTTCCCTTTAAATAATTATCCTTATCTCAACCCGTGAGTTGTTCTTTGCTTTACTTCTCCCCCTCCTCATCTAAAGGAGGGGGAGTGAGAGAGCGGTTGTGGGGTTTAGCTGCCCAGCACGGTAAAACCACCACACTGATGTTCTCCAAAACCCAAAGTCCAATCCCAACCACCATAAAACCCATTAGGAACCCAACAAAGCCCAACGGAGACACCAAAACATGGCATAAACACCCCAAAAAAGAACAGGATCATCCCAAAATAACAGAAGTAAACCCCAAAAGACATAGATCCACCCCAAAAGGCCCCCTAAACCTACCTGATGTTCTCCAAAACCCACAATTTAAACTATTCCAACAGGAAGACCAATAAGAACCCAACTAAAACCCAACGGAGACCACAAAACACATCAAAAACACCCCAAAAAAGAACACGATCACCCCAGAAAACACAAGAAAATACCAAAAGCCATAGATCCACCCCAAAGGTCCCCCTAAACCTACCTGATGTTCTACAAAACCCACAATTTACAATTTTCCAACATGATGACCAACAAGAACCCAACTAAAACCCAACGGAGACCCAAAAACACATCAAAAACACGCCAAAAAAGAACTGGATCAGAAGAGAAAACCCCAATACCATGAATTTCCCCCCAAAACCACCCTAAACTCACCTGATCGTCTCCAAACCCCACAATCCACTCCCATTGAACTTAACGACGACTGACAACACAACGAAACCCAACGGAGACCCAAAAACACGTCAAAAATACCCCAGAAAAGAACAGGATCACCCCAAAAAACAGAAGAAAAACTCAAATACCATGAATCCACCCCAGAAGTCCCCCTAAAACTACCTGAAGTTCTCCAAAAATCGCAATTTACCATTTTCCACCACGATGACAACGGAAAACGCAACAAAACCCAACGGAGACCATAAAACACGTCACAAACACCCCCAAAAAGAATAGGATCACGCCCAAAAACGAAAGAAAATCCCCAAAATCATAGATCCACCCCAAAACCACCCTAAACCTACCTGATTGTACTGGGTCTGGCTGGAATGTTAACTTTCCCGGCAGCAGCCCATACAGTGCCGTACTCTGTACTTGTAGCTGGAACAGCAGTGTTATCACACCAGTGTTGTGTCTACTGCTGAGCAGCAGTGGCACAGCATTGGGCCTTTCTCTAACCCTCCTAGGGGGTGGGCAAAAAGTGAGGAGAGAAACATCACTATGGCAGCTGACCTAAACCAATCAAAGGGATATTCCATACCATGTGGTGTCACACTCAGCAATAAAAGGAGGAAACAGGAAGAAGAGGGGAGGGGTGGGCTCTCGTTGAGAAGACCTCGGTCCTCCTCTCGAACACCGGCTGCGTGCGTTGAGGCCTTGCTTCAAGGACGTGGTCAATCATCGCTCATTTGTGGGAAGTAGAGAGTAATTTCTTTCCTCTGCACTTCCATATAGCTTTCATTTATTTTGTTTGTTTGTTTTCCTCCCTTGTTCCCCTTTTCCCTTTTACTTCCCCTTAGTTAAATTGTTTAGTTCATGGTAGTCTTTATTTAATTATTATAATTATTTCCCTTTAAATAATTATCCTTATCTCAACCCGTGAGTTGTTCTTTGCTTTACTTCTCCCCCTCCTCATCTAAAGGAGGGGGAGTGAGAGAGCGGTTGTGGGGTTTAGCTGCCCAGCACGGTAAAAACACCACACTGATGTTCTCCAAAACCCAAAGTCCACTCCCAACCACCATAAAACCCATTAGGAACCCAACAAAGCCCAACGGAGACACCAAAACACGGCATAAACACCCCAAAAAAGAACAGGATCATCCCAAAATAACAGAAGTAAACCCCAAAAGACATAGATCCACCCCAAAAGGCCCCCTAAACCTACCTGATGTTCTCCAAAACCCACAATTTACCATTTTCCACCATGATGACAACGGAAAACCCAACGAAACCCAACGGAGACCCCAAAAAACGTTAAAAACACCCCAAAAAAGAACTGGATAAGAAGAAAAAAAAAAACAAAAACCATGAATTTCCCCACAAAGCCACCCTAAACCCACCTGATCTTCTCCAAATCCCACATTTCACTCCCATTCACCATGATGAATACAAGAACCCAACAAAACGTAACGGAGACCACAAAACACGTCAAAAACACCACAAAAAAGAACAGGATCACCCCAGAAAACTGGAAGAAAATACCCCAAAACCATAGATCCACCCCAAATGTCCCCCTAAACCTACCTGATGTTCTCCAAATCCCAAAGTCCACTCCCGACCACCATAAAACCCATTAGGAACCCAACAACACCCAACGGAGACCCCAAAAAACGTCATAAACAACCCAAACAAGAACAGGATCACCCCCAAAAACGAAAGAAAACCCCAAAAGCCATAGATCCACCCCAAAAGTCCCCCCAAACCTACATGATGATCTCCAAAACCCACAATTTACACTTTTCCACCATGATGACAAAGGAAAACCCAACAAAACCCAACGGAGACCACAAAACACGTCAAAAACAACCCAAAAAAGAACACGATCACACGCAAAAACGAAAGAAAATCCCAAAAGCCATAGATCCACCGCAAAATTCCCCCTAAACCTACCTGATGTTCTCCAAAACCCACAATTTACACTTTTCCACCATGATGACCAATAAGAAGCCAAGTAAAACCCAGCGGAGACCCCAAAACACGTCAAAAACACCCCAAAAAAGAACAGGATCAACCCCCCAAAAAACAGAAAAAAAAAAAAACAAAACCATAGATCCATCCCAAAACCATCCTAAACCTACCAGGTGTTCTCCAAAACCCAGAATTTTCCATTTTCCAACATGATTACGAACAAAACCCAACTAAAACACAACGGAGACCCAAAAACACGTCAAAAACACGCCAAAAAAGAACAGGATCAGAAGAAAAAAAACCCAATACCATGAATTTCCCCCCAAACCACCCTAAACTCTCTTGATCTTCTCCAAAACCCACAATCAACTCCCATTGAACTTAAAGACCAACGAGAACCCAACGAAATCCAATGGAGACAACAAAACACTTCAAAAACAACCCAAACAAGAACGCGATCAACCCCAAACCTGGAAGATAATCCCAAAAGCCATAGATCCACCCCAAATATCCCCCTAAACCTACCTGATGTTCTCCAAAACCCACAATTTAAACTATTCCAACAGGAAGACCAATAAGAAGCCAACTAAAACCCAAGGGAGACCACAAAACACGTCAAAAACACGCCAAAAAAGAACACGATCACCCCAGAAAACACAAGAAAATACCAAAAGCCATAGATCCACCCCAAAGGTCCCCCTAAACCTACCTGATGTTCTCCAAAACCCACAATTTACACTTTTCCACCATGATGACTAATAAGAAGCCAAGTAAAACGCAACGGAGACCCCAAAACACGTCAAAAACACCCCAAAAAAGAACAGGATCATCCCAAAATAACAGAAGTAAACCCCAAAAGACATAGATCCACCCCAAAACCACCCTAAACCTACCTGATGTTCACCAAAACCAACTATTTACAATTTTCCACCATGATGACCAGCAAGAACCCAACTAAAACCCAACGGAGACCCAAAAACACATCAAAAACACGCCAAAAAAGAACTGGATCTGAAGAGAAAACCCCAATACCATGAATTTCCCCCCAAAACCACCCTAAACTCACCTGATCGTCTCCAAACCCCACAATCCACTCCCATTGAACTTAACGACGACTGACAACACAACGAAACCCAACGGAGACCCAAAAACACGTCAAAAATACCCCAGAAAAGAACAGGATCACCCCAAAAAACAGAAGAAAAACTCAAATACCATGAATCCACCCCAGAAGTCCCCCTAAAACTACCTGAAGTTCTCCAAAAATCGCAATTTACCATTTTCCACCACGATGACAACGGAAAACGCAACAAAACCCAACGGAGACCATAAAACACGTCACAAACACCCCCAAAAAGAATAGGATCACGCCCAAAAACGAAAGAAAATCCCCAAAATCATAGATCCACCCCAAAACCACCCTAAACCTACCTGATTGTACTGGGTCTGGCTGGAATGTTAACTTTCCCGGCAGCAGCCCATACAGTGCCGTACTCTGTACTTGTAGCTGGAACAGCAGTGTTATCACACCAGTGTTGTGTCTACTGCTGAGCAGCAGTGGCACAGCATTGGGCCTTTCTCTAACCCTCCTAGGGGGTGGGCAAAAAGTGAGGAGAGAAACATCACTATGGCAGCTGACCTAAACCAATCAAAGGGATATTCCATACCATGTGGTGTCACACTCAGCAATAAAAGGAGGAAACAGGAAGAAGAGGGGAGGGGTGGGCTCTCGTTGAGAAGACCTCGGTCCTCCTCTCGAACACCGGCTGCGTGCGTTGAGGCCTTGCTTCAAGGACGTGGTCAATCATCGCTCATTTGTGGGAAGTAGAGAGTAATTTCTTTCCTCTGCACTTCCATATAGCTTTCATTTATTTTGTTTGTTTGTTTTCCTCCCTTGTTCCCCTTTTCCCTTTTACTTCCCCTTAGTTAAATTGTTTAGTTCATGGTAGTCTTTATTTAATTATTATAATTATTTCCCTTTAAATAATTATCCTTATCTCAACCCGTGAGTTGTTCTTTGCTTTACTTCTCCCCCTCCTCATCTAAAGGAGGGGGAGTGAGAGAGCGGTTGTGGGGTTTAGCTGCCCAGCACGGTAAAAACACCACACTGATGTTCTCCAAAACCCAAAGTCCAATCCCAACCACCATAAAACCCATTAGGAACCCAACAAAGCCCAACGGAGACACCAAAACACGGCATAAACACCCCAAAAAAGAACAGGATCATCCCAAAATAACAGAAGTAAACCCCAAAAGACATAGATCCACCCCAAAAGGCCCCCTAAACCTACCTGATGTTCTCCAAAACCCACAATTTACCATTTTCCACCATGATGACAACGGAAAACCCAACGAAACCCAACGGAGACCCCAAAAAACGTTAAAAACACCCCAAAAAAGAACTGGATAAGAAGAAAAAAAAAAAAACAAAACCCATGAATTTCCCCACAAAGCCACCCTAAACCCACCTGATCTTCTCCAAATCCCACATTTCACTCCCATTCACCATGATGAATACAAGAACCGAACAAAACGTAACGGAGACCACAAAACACGTCAAAAACACCACAAAAAAAGAACAGGATCACCCCAGAAAACTGGAAGAAAATACCCCAAAACCATAGATCCACCCCAAATGTCCCCCTAAACCTACCTGATGTTCTCCAAATCCCAAAGTCCACTCCCGACCACCATAAAACCCATTAGGAACCCAACAACACCCAACGGAGACCCCAAAAAACGTCATAAACAACCCAAACAAGAACAGGATCACCCCCAAAAACGAAAGAAAACCCCAAAAGCCATAGATCCACCGCAAAATTCCCCCTAAACCTACCTGATGTTCTCCAAAACCCACAATTTACACTTTTCCACCATGATGACCAATAAGAAGCCAAGTAAAACCCAGCGGAGACCCCAAAACACGTCAAAAACACCCCAAAAAAGAACAGGATCAACCCCCCAAAAAACAGAAAAAAAAAAAAAAACAAAACCATAGATCCATCCCAAAACCATCCTAAACCTACCAGGTGTTCTCCAAAACCCAGAATTTTCCATTTTCCAACATGATTACGAACAAAACCCAACTAAAACCCAGCGGAGACCCCAAAACACGTCAAAAACACGCCCAAAAAGAAGTGGATCAGAAGAAAAAACCCCAATACCATGAATTTCCCTTCAAACCACCCTAAACTCACTTGATCTTCTCCAAAACCCACAATCCACTCCCATTGAACTTAACGACCAACGAGAACCCAACGAAATCCAATGGAGACCACAAAACACTTCAAAAACACCCCAAACAAAAACGCGATCAACCCCAAACCAGAAAGATAATCCCAAAAGCCATAGATCCACCCCGAAGGTCCCCCTAAACCTACCTGATGTTCTCCAAAACCCACAATTTACACTTTTCCACCATGATGACTAATAAGAAGCCAAGTAAAACGCAACGGAGACCCCAAAACACGTCAAAAACACCCCAAAAAAGAACACGATCACCACAAAAAAAAAAAAAAACAAAAAACAAAAAAAAAAAAAAACAGAAGAAAACCCCAAAACCATAGATCCACCCCAAAACCACCCTAAACCTACCTGATATTCTCCAAAACCCACAATTTACAATTTTCCAACATGATGACCAACAAGAACCCAACTAAAACCCAACGGAGACCCAAAAACACATCAAAAACACGCCAAAAAAGAACTGGATCAGAAGAGAAAACCCCAATACCATGAATTTCCCCCCAAAACCACCCTAAACTCACCTGATCGTCTCCAAACCCCACAATCCACTCCCATTGAACTTAACGACGACTGACAACACAACGAAACCCAACGGAGACCCAAAAACACGTCAAAAACACCCCAGAAAAGAACAGGATCACCCCAACAAACAGAAGAAAAACTCAAATACCATGAATCCACCCCAGAAGTCCCCCTAAAACTACGTGAAGTTCTCCAAAAATCGCAATTTACCATTTTCCACCACGATGACAACGGAAAACGCAACAAAACCCAACGGAGACCATAAAACACGTCACAAACACCCCCAAAAAGAATAGGATCACGCCCAAAAACGAAAGAAAATCCCCAAAATCATAGATCCACCCCAAAACCACCCTAAACCTACCTGATTGTACTGGGTCTGGCTGGAATGTTAACTTTCCCGGCAGCAGCCCATACAGTGCCGTACTCTGTACTTGTAGCTGGAACAGCAGTGTTATCACACCAGTGTTGTGTCTACTGCTGAGCAGCAGTGGCACAGCATTGGGCCTTTCTCTAACCCTCCTAGGGGGTGGGCAAAAAGTGAGGAGAGAAACATCACTATGGCAGCTGACCTAAACCAATCAAAGGGATATTCCATACCATGTGGTGTCACACTCAGCAATAAAAGGAGGAAACAGGAAGAAGAGGGGAGGGGTGGGCTCTCGTTGAGAAGACCTCGGTCCTCCTCTCGAACACCGGCTGCGTGCGTTGAGGCCTTGCTTCAAGGACGTGGTCAATCATCGCTCATTTGTGGGAAGTAGAGAGTAATTTCTTTCCTCTGCACTTCCATATAGCTTTCATTTATTTTGTTTGTTTGTTTTCCTCCCTTGTTCCCCTTTTCCCTTTTACTTCCCCTTAGTTAAATTGTTTAGTTCATGGTAGTCTTTATTTAATTATTATAATTATTTCCCTTTAAATAATTATCCTTATCTCAACCCGTGAGTTGTTCTTTGCTTTACTTCTCCCCCTCCTCATCTAAAGGAGGGGGAGTGAGAGAGCGGTTGTGGGGTTTAGCTGCCCAGCACGGTAAAAACACCACACTGATGTTCTCCAAAACCCAAAGTCCACTCCCAACCACCATAAAACCCATTAGGAACCCAACAAAGCCCAACGGAGACACCAAAACACGGCATAAACACCCCAAAAAAGAACAGGATCATCCCAAAATAACAGAAGTAAACCCCAAAAGACATAGATCCACCCCAAAAGGCCCCCTAAACCTACCTGATGTTCTCCAAAACCCACAATTTACCATTTTCCACCATGATGACAACGGAAAACCCAACGAAACCCAACGGAGACCCCAAAAAACGTTAAAAACACCCCAAAAAAGAACTGGATAAGAAGAAAAAAAAAAAAACAAAACCCATGAATTTCCCCACAAAGCCACCCTAAACCCACCTGATCTTCTCCAAATCCCACATTTCACTCCCATTCACCATGATGAATACAAGAACCGAACAAAACGTAACGGAGACCACAAAACACGTCAAAAACACCACAAAAAAGAACAGGATCACCCCAGAAAACTGGAAGAAAATACCCCAAAACCATAGATCCACCCCAAATGTCCCCCTAAACCTACCTGATGTTCTCCAAATCCCAAAGTCCACTCCCGACCACCATAAAACCCATTAGGAACCCAACAACACCCAACGGAGACCCCAAAAAACGTCATAAACAACCCAAACAAGAACAGGATCACCCCCAAAAACGAAAGAAAACCCCAAAAGCCATAGATCCACCGCAAAATTCCCCCTAAACCTACCTGATGTTCTCCAAAACCCACAATTTACACTTTTCCACCATGATGACCAATAAGAAGCCAAGTAAAACCCAGCGGAGACCCCAAAACACGTCAAAAACACCCCAAAAAAGAACAGGATCAACCCCCCAAAAAACAGAAAAAAAAAAAAAAACAAAACCATAGATCCATCCCAAAACCATCCTAAACCTACCAGGTGTTCTCCAAAACCCAGAATTTTCCATTTTCCAACATGATTACGAACAAAACCCAACTAAAACCCAGCGGAGACCCCAAAACACGTCAAAAACACGCCCAAAAAGAAGTGGATCAGAAGAAAAAACCCCAATACCATGAATTTCCCTTCAAACCACCCTAAACTCACTTGATCTTCTCCAAAACCCACAATCCACTCCCATTGAACTTAACGACCAACGAGAACCCAACGAAATCCAATGGAGACCACAAAACACTTCAAAAACACCCCAAACAAAAACGCGATCAACCCCAAACCAGAAAGATAATCCCAAAAGCCATAGATCCACCCCGAAGGTCCCCCTAAACCTACCTGATGTTCTCCAAAACCCACAATTTACACTTTTCCACCATGATGACTAATAAGAAGCCAAGTAAAACGCAACGGAGACCCCAAAACACGTCAAAAACACCCCAAAAAAGAACACGATCACCACAAAAAAAAAAAAAAACAAAAAACAAACAAAAAAAAAACAGAAGAAAACCCCAAAACCATAGATCCACCCCAAAACCACCCTAAACCTACCTGATATTCTCCAAAACCCACAATTTACAATTTTCCAACATGATGACCAACAAGAACCCAACTAAAACCCAACGGAGACCCAAAAACACATCAAAAACACGCCAAAAAAGAACTGGATCAGAAGAGAAAACCCCAATACCATGAATTTCCCCCCAAAACCACCCTAAACTCACCTGATCGTCTCCAAACCCCACAATCCACTCCCATTGAACTTAACGACGACTGACAACACAACGAAACCCAACGGAGACCCAAAAACACGTCAAAAACACCCCAGAAAAGAACAGGATCACCCCAACAAACAGAAGAAAAACTCAAATACCATGAATCCACCCCAGAAGTCCCCCTAAAACTACGTGAAGTTCTCCAAAAATCGCAATTTACCATTTTCCACCACGATGACAACGGAAAACGCAACAAAACCCAACGGAGACCATAAAACACGTCACAAACACCCCCAAAAAGAATAGGATCACGCCCAAAAACGAAAGAAAATCCCCAAAATCATAGATCCACCCCAAAACCACCCTAAACCTACCTGATTGTACTGGGTCTGGCTGGAATGTTAACTTTCCCGGCAGCAGCCCATACAGTGCCGTACTCTGTACTTGTAGCTGGAACAGCAGTGTTATCACACCAGTGTTGTGTCTACTGCTGAGCAGCAGTGGCACAGCATTGGGCCTTTCTCTAACCCTCCTAGGGGGTGGGCAAAAAGTGAGGAGAGAAACATCACTATGGCAGCTGACCTAAACCAATCAAAGGGATATTCCATACCATGTGGTGTCACACTCAGCAATAAAAGGAGGAAACAGGAAGAAGAGGGGAGGGGTGGGCTCTCGTTGAGAAGACCTCGGTCCTCCTCTCGAACACCGGCTGCGTGCGTTGAGGCCTTGCTTCAAGGACGTGGTCAATCATCGCTCATTTGTGGGAAGTAGAGAGTAATTTCTTTCCTCTGCACTTCCATATAGCTTTCATTTATTTTGTTTGTTTGTTTTCCTCCCTTGTTCCCCTTTTCCCTTTTACTTCCCCTTAGTTAAATTGTTTAGTTCATGGTAGTCTTTATTTAATTATTATAATTATTTCCCTTTAAATAATTATCCTTATCTCAACCCGTGAGTTGTTCTTTGCTTTACTTCTCCCCCTCCTCATCTAAAGGAGGGGGAGTGAGAGAGCGGTTGTGGGGTTTAGCTGCCCAGCACGGTAAAAACACCACACTGATGTTCTCCAAAACCCAAAGTCCACTCCCAACCACCATAAAACCCATTAGGAACCCAACAAAGCCCAACGGAGACACCAAAACACGGCATAAACACCCCAAAAAAGAACAGGATCATCCCAAAATAACAGAAGTAAACCCCAAAAGACATAGATC
Source organism: Aythya marila (assembly GCF_965140915.1). Lineage (NCBI taxonomy): Eukaryota > Metazoa > Chordata > Aves > Anseriformes > Anatidae > Aythya > Aythya marila. The sequence goes on from NW_028137640.1 coordinate 218,316, forward strand.
CACCCCAAAAGGCCACCTAAACCTACCTGATGTTCTCCAAAACCCACAATTTACCATTTTCCACCATGATGACAACGGAAAACCCAACGAAACCCAACGGAGACCCCAAAAAACGTTAAAAACACCCCAAAAAAGAACTGGATAAGAAGAAAAAAAAAAAAACAAAACCCATGAATTTCCCCACAAAGCCACCCTAAACCCACCTGATCTTCTCCAAATCCCACATTTCACTCCCATTCACCATGATGAATACAAGAACCGAACAAAACGTAACGGAGACCACAAAACACGTCAAAAACACCACAAAAAAGAACAGGATCACCCCAGAAAACTGGAAGAAAATACCCCAAAACCATAGATCCACCCCAAATGTCCCCCTAAACCTACCTGATGTTCTCCAAATCCCAAAGTCCACTCCCGACCACCATAAAACCCATTAGGAACCCAACAACACCCAACGGAGACCCCAAAAAACGTCATAAACAACCCAAACAAGAACAGGATCACCCCCAAAAACGAAAGAAAACCCCAAAAGCCATAGATCCACCGCAAAATTCCCCCTAAACCTACCTGATGTTCTCCAAAACCCACAATTTACACTTTTCCACCATGATGACCAATAAGAAGCCAAGTAAAACCCAGCGGAGACCCCAAAACACGTCAAAAACACCCCAAAAAAGAACAGGATCAACCCCCCAAAAAACAGAAAAAAAAAAAAAAAAAAACCATAGATCCATCCCAAAACCATCCTAAACCTACCAGGTGTTCTCCAAAACCCAGAATTTTCCATTTTCCAACATGATTACGAACAAAACCCAACTAAAACCCAGCGGAGACCCCAAAACACGTCAAAAACACGCCCAAAAAGAAGTGGATCAGAAGAAAAAACCCCAATACCATGAATTTCCCTTCAAACCACCCTAAACTCACTTGATCTTCTCCAAAACCCACAATCCACTCCCATTGAACTTAACGACCAACGAGAACCCAACGAAATCCAATGGAGACCACAAAACACTTCAAAAACACCCCAAACAAAAACGCGATCAACCCCAAACCAGAAAGATAATCCCAAAAGCCATAGATCCACCCCGAAGGTCCCCCTAAACCTACCTGATGTTCTCCAAAACCCACAATTTACACTTTTCCACCATGATGACTAATAAGAAGCCAAGTAAAACGCAACGGAGACCCCAAAACACGTCAAAAACACCCCAAAAAAGAACACGATCACCACAAAAAAAAAAAAAAAAAAAAAAAACAAAAAAAAAAAAACAGAAGAAAACCCCAAAACCATAGATCCACCCCAAAACCACCCTAAACCTACCTGATATTCTCCAAAACCCACAATTTACAATTTTCCAACATGATGACCAACAAGAACCCAACTAAAACCCAACGGAGACCCAAAAACACATCAAAAACACGCCAAAAAAGAACTGGATCAGAAGAGAAAACCCCAATACCATGAATTTCCCCCCAAAACCACCCTAAACTCACCTGATCGTCTCCAAACCCCACAATCCACTCCCATTGAACTTAACGACGACTGACAACACAACGAAACCCAACGGAGACCCAAAAACACGTCAAAAACACCCCAGAAAAGAACAGGATCACCCCAACAAACAGAAGAAAAACTCAAATACCATGAATCCACCCCAGAAGTCCCCCTAAAACTACCTGAAGTTCTCCAAAAATCGCAATTTACCATTTTCCACCACGATGACAACGGAAAACGCAACAAAACCCAACGGAGACCATAAAACACGTCACAAACACCCCCAAAAAGAATAGGATCACGCCCAAAAACGAAAGAAAATCCCCAAAATCATAGATCCACCCCAAAACCACCCTAAACCTACCTGATTGTACTGGGTCTGGCTGGAATGTTAACTTTCCCGGCAGCAGCCCATACAGTGCCGTACTCTGTACTTGTAGCTGGAACAGCAGTGTTATCACACCAGTGTTGTGTCTACTGCTGAGCAGCAGTGGCACAGCATTGGGCCTTTCTCTAACCCTCCTAGGGGGTGGGCAAAAAGTGAGGAGAGAAACATCACTATGGCAGCTGACCTAAACCAATCAAAGGGATATTCCATACCATGTGGTGTCACACTCAGCAATAAAAGGAGGAAACAGGAAGAAGAGGGGAGGGGTGGGCTCTCGTTGAGAAGACCTCGGTCCTCCTCTCGAACACCGGCTGCGTGCGTTGAGGCCTTGCTTCAAGGACGTGGTCAATCATCGCTCATTTGTGGGAAGTAGAGAGTAATTTCTTTCCTCTGCACTTCCATATAGCTTTCATTTATTTTGTTTGTTTGTTTTCCTCCCTTGTTCCCCTTTTCCCTTTTACTTCCCCTTAGTTAAATTGTTTAGTTCATGGTAGTCTTTATTTAATTATTATAATTATTTCCCTTTAAATAATTATCCTTATCTCAACCCGTGAGTTGTTCTTTGCTTTACTTCTCCCCCTCCTCATCTAAAGGAGGGGGAGTGAGAGAGCGGTTGTGGGGTTTAGCTGCCCAGCACGGTAAAAACACCACACTGATGTTCTCCAAAACCCAAAGTCCACTCCCAACCACCATAAAACCCATTAGGAACCCAACAAAGCCCAACGGAGACACCAAAACACGGCATAAACACCCCAAAAAAGAACAGGATCATCCCAAAATAACAGAAGTAAACCCCAAAAGACATAGATCCACCCCAAAAGGCCCCCTAAACCTACCTGATGTTCTCCAAAACCCACAATTTACCATTTTCCACCATGATGACAACGGAAAACCCAACGAAACCCAACGGAGACCCCAAAAAACGTTAAAAACACCCCAAAAAAGAACTGGATAAGAAGAAAAAAAAAAAAACAAAACCCATGAATTTCCCCACAAAGCCACCCTAAACCCACCTGATCTTCTCCAAATCCCACATTTCACTCCCATTCACCATGATGAATACAAGAACCGAACAAAACGTAACGGAGACCACAAAACACGTCAAAAACACCACAAAAAAGAACAGGATCACCCCAGAAAACTGGAAGAAAATACCCCAAAACCATAGATCCACCCCAAATGTCCCCCTAAACCTACCTGATGTTCTCCAAATCCCAAAGTCCACTCCCGACCACCATAAAACCCATTAGGAACCCAACAACACCCAACGGAGACCCCAAAAAACGTCATAAACAACCCAAACAAGAACAGGATCACCCCCAAAAACGAAAGAAAACCCCAAAAGCCATAGATCCACCGCAAAATTCCCCCTAAACCTACCTGATGTTCTCCAAAACCCACAATTTACACTTTTCCACCATGATGACCAATAAGAAGCCAAGTAAAACCCAGCGGAGACCCCAAAACACGTCAAAAACACCCCAAAAAAGAACAGGATCAACCCCCCAAAAAACAGAAAAAAAAAAAAAAACAAAACCATAGATCCATCCCAAAACCATCCTAAACCTACCAGGTGTTCTCCAAAACCCAGAATTTTCCATTTTCCAACATGATTACGAACAAAACCCAACTAAAACCCAGCGGAGACCCCAAAACACGTCAAAAACACGCCCAAAAAGAAGTGGATCAGAAGAAAAAACCCCAATACCATGAATTTCCCTTCAAACCACCCTAAACTCACTTGATCTTCTCCAAAACCCACAATCCACTCCCATTGAACTTAACGACCAACGAGAACCCAACGAAATCCAATGGAGACCACAAAACACTTCAAAAACACCCCAAACAAAAACGCGATCAACCCCAAACCAGAAAGATAATCCCAAAAGCCATAGATCCACCCCGAAGGTCCCCCTAAACCTACCTGATGTTCTCCAAAACCCACAATTTACACTTTTCCACCATGATGACTAATAAGAAGCCAAGTAAAACGCAACGGAGACCCCAAAACACGTCAAAAACACCCCAAAAAAGAACACGATCACCACAAAAAAAAAAAAAAAAAACAAAAAACAAAAAAAAAAAAAAAACAGAAGAAAACCCCAAAACCATAGATCCACCCCAAAACCACCCTAAACCTACCTGATATTCTCCAAAACCCACAATTTACAATTTTCCAACATGATGACCAACAAGAACCCAACTAAAACCCAACGGAGACCCAAAAACACATCAAAAACACGCCAAAAAAGAACTGGATCAGAAGAGAAAACCCCAATACCATGAATTTCCCCCCAAAACCACCCTAAACTCACCTGATCGTCTCCAAACCCCACAATCCACTCCCATTGAACTTAACGACGACTGACAACACAACGAAACCCAACGGAGACCCAAAAACACGTCAAAAACACCCCAGAAAAGAACAGGATCACCCCAACAAACAGAAGAAAAACTCAAATACCATGAATCCACCCCAGAAGTCCCCCTAAAACTACGTGAAGTTCTCCAAAAATCGCAATTTACCATTTTCCACCACGATGACAACGGAAAACGCAACAAAACCCAACGGAGACCATAAAACACGTCACAAACACCCCCAAAAAGAATAGGATCACGCCCAAAAACGAAAGAAAATCCCCAAAATCATAGATCCACCCCAAAACCACCCTAAACCTACCTGATTGTACTGGGTCTGGCTGGAATGTTAACTTTCCCGGCAGCAGCCCATACAGTGCCGTACTCTGTACTTGTAGCTGGAACAGCAGTGTTATCACACCAGTGTTGTGTCTACTGCTGAGCAGCAGTGGCACAGCATTGGGCCTTTCTCTAACCCTCCTAGGGGGTGGGCAAAAAGTGAGGAGAGAAACATCACTATGGCAGCTGACCTAAACCAATCAAAGGGATATTCCATACCATGTGGTGTCACACTCAGCAATAAAAGGAGGAAACAGGAAGAAGAGGGGAGGGGTGGGCTCTCGTTGAGAAGACCTCGGTCCTCCTCTCGAACACCGGCTGCGTGCGTTGAGGCCTTGCTTCAAGGACGTGGTCAATCATCGCTCATTTGTGGGAAGTAGAGAGTAATTTCTTTCCTCTGCACTTCCATATAGCTTTCATTTATTTTGTTTGTTTGTTTTCCTCCCTTGTTCCCCTTTTCCCTTTTACTTCCCCTTAGTTAAATTGTTTAGTTCATGGTAGTCTTTATTTAATTATTATAATTATTTCCCTTTAAATAATTATCCTTATCTCAACCCGTGAGTTGTTCTTTGCTTTACTTCTCCCCCTCCTCATCTAAAGGAGGGGGAGTGAGAGAGCGGTTGTGGGGTTTAGCTGCCCAGCACGGTAAAAACACCACACTGATGTTCTCCAAAACCCAAAGTCCACTCCCAACCACCATAAAACCCATTAGGAACCCAACAAAGCCCAACGGAGACACCAAAACACGGCATAAACACCCCAAAAAAGAACAGGATCATCCCAAAATAACAGAAGTAAACCCCAAAAGACATAGATCCACCCCAAAAGGCCCCCTAAACCTACCTGATGTTCTCCAAAACCCACAATTTACCATTTTCCACCATGATGACAACGGAAAACCCAACGAAACCCAACGGAGACCCCAAAAAACGTTAAAAACACCCCAAAAAAGAACTGGATAAGAAGAAAAAAAAAAAAACAAAACCCATGAATTTCCCCACAAAGCCACCCTAAACCCACCTGATCTTCTCCAAATCCCACATTTCACTCCCATTCACCATGATGAATACAAGAACCGAACAAAACGTAACGGAGACCACAAAACACGTCAAAAACACCACAAAAAAGAACAGGATCACCCCAGAAAACTGGAAGAAAATACCCCAAAACCATAGATCCACCCCAAATGTCCCCCTAAACCTACCTGATGTTCTCCAAATCCCAAAGTCCACTCCCGACCACCATAAAACCCATTAGGAACCCAACAACACCCAACGGAGACCCCAAAAAACGTCATAAACAACCCAAACAAGAACAGGATCACCCCCAAAAACGAAAGAAAACCCCAAAAGCCATAGATCCACCGCAAAATTCCCCCTAAACCTACCTGATGTTCTCCAAAACCCACAATTTACACTTTTCCACCATGATGACCAATAAGAAGCCAAGTAAAACCCAGCGGAGACCCCAAAACACGTCAAAAACACCCCAAAAAAGAACAGGATCAACCCCCCAAAAAACAGAAAAAAAAAAAAAAACAAAACCATAGATCCATCCCAAAACCATCCTAAACCTACCAGGTGTTCTCCAAAACCCAGAATTTTCCATTTTCCAACATGATTACGAACAAAACCCAACTAAAACCCAGCGGAGACCCCAAAACACGTCAAAAACACGCCCAAAAAGAAGTGGATCAGAAGAAAAAACCCCAATACCATGAATTTCCCTTCAAACCACCCTAAACTCACTTGATCTTCTCCAAAACCCACAATCCACTCCCATTGAACTTAACGACCAACGAGAACCCAACGAAATCCAATGGAGACCACAAAACACTTCAAAAACACCCCAAACAAAAACGCGATCAACCCCAAACCAGAAAGATAATCCCAAAAGCCATAGATCCACCCCGAAGGTCCCCCTAAACCTACCTGATGTTCTCCAAAACCCACAATTTACACTTTTCCACCATGATGACTAATAAGAAGCCAAGTAAAACGCAACGGAGACCCCAAAACACGTCAAAAACACCCCAAAAAAGAACACGATCACCACAAAAAAAAAAAAAAAAAAAAAAAAAAAAAAAAAAAAACAGAAGAAAACCCCAAAACCATAGATCCACCCCAAAACCACCCTAAACCTACCTGATATTCTCCAAAACCCACAATTTACAATTTTCCAACATGATGACCAACAAGAACCCAACTAAAACCCAACGGAGACCCAAAAACACATCAAAAACATGCCAAAAAAGAACTGGATCAGAAGAGAAAACCCCAATACCATGAATTTCCCCCCAAAACCACCCTAAACTCACCTGATCGTCTCCAAACCCCACAATCCACTCCCATTGAACTTAACGACGACTGACAACACAACGAAACCCAACGGAGACCCAAAAACACGTCAAAAACACCCCAGAAAAGAACAGGATCACCCCAACAAACAGAAGAAAAACTCAAATACCATGAATCCACCCCAGAAGTCCCCCTAAAACTACCTGAAGTTCTCCAAAAATCGCAATTTACCATTTTCCACCACGATGACAACGGAAAACGCAACAAAACCCAACGGAGACCATAAAACACGTCACAAACACCCCCAAAAAGAATAGGATCACGCCCAAAAACGAAAGAAAATCCCCAAAATCATAGATCCACCCCAAAACCACCCTAAACCTACCTGATTGTACTGGGTCTGGCTGGAATGTTAACTTTCCCGGCAGCAGCCCATACAGTGCCGTACTCTGTACTTGTAGCTGGAACAGCAGTGTTATCACACCAGTGTTGTGTCTACTGCTGAGCAGCAGTGGCACAGCATTGGGCCTTTCTCTAACCCTCCTAGGGGGTGGGCAAAAAGTGAGGAGAGAAACATCACTATGGCAGCTGACCTAAACCAATCAAAGGGATATTCCATACCATGTGGTGTCACACTCAGCAATAAAAGGAGGAAACAGGAAGAAGAGGGGAGGGGTGGGCTCTCGTTGAGAAGACCTCGGTCCTCCTCTCGAACACCGGCTGCGTGCGTTGAGGCCTTGCTTCAAGGACGTGGTCAATCATCGCTCATTTGTGGGAAGTAGAGAGTAATTTCTTTCCTCTGCACTTCCATATAGCTTTCATTTATTTTGTTTGTTTGTTTTCCTCCCTTGTTCCCCTTTTCCCTTTTACTTCCCCTTAGTTAAATTGTTTAGTTCATGGTAGTCTTTATTTAATTATTATAATTATTTCCCTTTAAATAATTATCCTTATCTCAACCCGTGAGTTGTTCTTTGCTTTACTTCTCCCCCTCCTCATCTAAAGGAGGGGGAGTGAGAGAGCGGTTGTGGGGTTTAGCTGCCCAGCACGGTAAAAACACCACACTGATGTTCTCCAAAACCCAAAGTCCACTCCCAACCACCATAAAACCCATTAGGAACCCAACAAAGCCCAACGGAGACACCAAAACACGGCATAAACACCCCAAAAAAGAACAGGATCATCCCAAAATAACAGAAGTAAACCCCAAAAGACATAGATCCACCCCAAAAGGCCCCCTAAACCTACCTGATGTTCTCCAATACCCACAATTTACCATTTTCCACCATGATGACAACGGAAAACCCAACGAAACCCAACGGAGACCCCAAAAAACGTTAAAAACACCCCAAAAAAGAACTGGATAAGAAGAAAAAAAAAAAAACAAAACCCATGAATTTCCCCACAAAGCCACCCTAAACCCACCTGATCTTCTCCAAATCCCACATTTCACTCCCATTCACCATGATGAATACAAGAACCCAACAAAACGTAACGGAGACCACAAAACACGTCAAAAACACCACAAAAAAGAACAGGATCACCCCAGAAAACTGGAAGAAAATACCCCAAAACCATAGATCCACCCCAAATGTCCCCCTAAACCTACCTGATGTTCTCCAAATCCCAAAGTCCACTCCCGACCACCATAAAACCCATTAGGAACCCAACAACACCCAACGGAGACCCCAAAAAACGTCATAAACAACCCAAACAAGAACAGGATCACCCCCAAAAACGAAAGAAAACCCCAAAAGCCATAGATCCACCGCAAAATTCCCCCTAAACCTACCTGATGTTCTCCAAAACCCACAATTTACACTTTTCCACCATGATGACCAATAAGAAGCCAAGTAAAACCCAGCGGAGACCCCAAAACACGTCAAAAACACCCCAAAAAAGAACAGGATCAACCCCCCAAAAAACAGAAAAAAAAAAAAAACAAAACCATAGATCCATCCCAAAACCATCCTAAACCTACCAGGTGTTCTCCAAAACCCAGAATTTTCCATTTTCCAACATGATTACGAACAAAACCCAACTAAAACCCAGCGGAGACCCCAAAACACGTCAAAAACACGCCCAAAAAGAAGTGGATCAGAAGAAAAAACCCCAATACCATGAATTTCCCTTCAAACCACCCTAAACTCACTTGATCTTCTCCAAAACCCACAATCCACTCCCATTGAACTTAACGACCAACGAGAACCCAACGAAATCCAATGGAGACCACAAAACACTTCAAAAACACCCCAAACAAAAACGCGATCAACCCCAAACCAGAAAGATAATCCCAAAAGCCATAGATCCACCCCGAAGGTCCCCCTAAACCTACCTGATGTTCTCCAAAACCCACAATTTACACTTTTCCACCATGATGACTAATAAGAAGCCAAGTAAAACGCAACGGAGACCCCAAAACACGTCAAAAACACCCCAAAAAAGAACACGATCACCACAAAAAAAAAAAAAAAAAAAAAAAAACAAAAAAAAAAAAACAGAAGAAAACCCCAAAACCATAGATCCACCCCAAAACCACCCTAAACCTACCTGATATTCTCCAAAACCCACAATTTACAATTTTCCAACATGATGACCAACAAGAACCCAACTAAAACCCAACGGAGACCCAAAAACACATCAAAAACACGCCAAAAAAGAACTGGATCAGAAGAGAAAACCCCAATACCATGAATTTCCCCCCAAAACCACCCTAAACTCACCTGATCGTCTCCAAACCCCACAATCCACTCCCATTGAACTTAACGACGACTGACAACACAACGAAACCCAACGGAGACCCAAAAACACGTCAAAAACACCCCAGAAAAGAACAGGATCACCCCAACAAACAGAAGAAAAACTCAAATACCATGAATCCACCCCAGAAGTCCCCCTAAAACTACCTGAAGTTCTCCAAAAATCGCAATTTACCATTTTCCACCACGATGACAACGGAAAACGCAACAAAACCCAACGGAGACCATAAAACACGTCACAAACACCCCCAAAAAGAATAGGATCACGCCCAAAAACGAAAGAAAATCCCCAAAATCATAGATCCACCCCAAAACCACCCTAAACCTACCTGATTGTACTGGGTCTGGCTGGAATGTTAACTTTCCCGGCAGCAGCCCATACAGTGCCGTACTCTGTACTTGTAGCTGGAACAGCAGTGTTATCACACCAGTGTTGTGTCTACTGCTGAGCAGCAGTGGCACAGCATTGGGCCTTTCTCTAACCCTCCTAGGGGGTGGGCAAAAAGTGAGGAGAGAAACATCACTATGGCAGCTGACCTAAACCAATCAAAGGGATATTCCATACCATGTGGTGTCACACTCAGCAATAAAAGGAGGAAACAGGAAGAAGAGGGGAGGGGTGGGCTCTCGTTGAGAAGACCTCGGTCCTCCTCTCGAACACCGGCTGCGTGCGTTGAGGCCTTGCTTCAAGGACGTGGTCAATCATCGCTCATTTGTGGGAAGTAGAGAGTAATTTCTTTCCTCTGCACTTCCATATAGCTTTCATTTATTTTGTTTGTTTGTTTTCCTCCCTTGTTCCCCTTTTCCCTTTTACTTCCCCTTAGTTAAATTGTTTAGTTCATGGTAGTCTTTATTTAATTATTATAATTATTTCCCTTTAAATAATTATCCTTATCTCAACCCGTGAGTTGTTCTTTGCTTTACTTCTCCCCCTCCTCATCTAAAGGAGGGGGAGTGAGAGAGCGGTTGTGGGGTTTAGCTGCCCAGCACGGTAAAAACACCACACTGATGTTCTCCAAAACCCAAAGTCCACTCCCAACCACCATAAAACCCATTAGGAACCCAACAAAGCCCAACGGAGACACCAAAACACGGCATAAACACCCCAAAAAAGAACAGGATCATCCCAAAATAACAGAAGTAAACCCCAAAAGACATAGATCCACCCCAAAAGGCCCCCTAAACCTACCTGATGTTCTCCAAAACCCACAATTTACCATTTTCCACCATGATGACAACGGAAAACCCAACGAAACCCAACGGAGACCCCAAAAAACGTTAAAAACACCCCAAAAAAGAACTGGATAAGAAGAAAAAAAAAAAACAAAACCCATGAATTTCCCCACAAAGCCACCCTAAACCCACCTGATCTTCTCCAAATCCCACATTTCACTCCCATTCACCATGATGAATACAAGAACCCAACAAAACGTAACGGAGACCACAAAACACGCCAAAAACACCACAAAAAAGAACAGAATCACCCCAGAAAACTGGAAGAAAATACCCCAAAACCATAGATCCACCCCAAATGTCCCCCTAAACCTACCTGATGTTCTCCAAATCCCAAAGTCCACTCCCGACCACCATAAAACCCATTAGGAACCCAACAACACCCAACGGAGACCCCAAAAAACGTCATAAACAACCCAAACAAGAACAGGATCACCCCCAAAAACGAAAGAAAACCCCAAAAGCCATAGATCCACCGCAAAATTCCCCCTAAACCTACCTGATGTTCTCCAAAACCCACAATTTACACTTTTCCACCATGATGACCAATAAGAAGCCAAGTAAAACCCAGCGGAGACCCCAAAACACGTCAAAAACACCCCAAAAAAGAACAGGATCAACCCCCCAAAAAACAGAAAAAAAAAAAAAAAAAAAAACCATAGATCCATCCCAAAACCATCCTAAACCTACCAGGTGTTCTCCAAAACCCAGAATTTTCCATTTTCCAACATGATTACGAACAAAACCCAACTAAAACCCAGCGGAGACCCCAAAGCACGTCAAAAACACGCCCAAAAAGAACTGGATCAGAAGAAAAAACCCCAATACCATGAATTTCCCTTCAAACCACCCTAAACTCACTTGATCTTCTCCAAAACCCACAATCCACTCCCATTGAACTTAACGACCAACGAGAACCCAACGAAATCCAATGGAGACCACAAAACACTTCAAAAACACCCCAAACAAAAACACGATCAACCCCAAACCAGAAAGATAATCCCAAAAGCCATAGATCCACCCCGAAGGTCCCCCTAAACCTACCTGATGTTCTCCAAAACCCACAATTTACACTTTTCCACCATGATGACTAATAAGAAGCCAAGTAAAACGCAACGGAGACCCCAAAACACGTCAAAAACACCCCAAAAAAGAACACGATCACCACAAAAAAAAAAAAAAAAAAAAAAAAAACAAAAAAAAAAAAAACAGAAGAAAACCCCAAAACCATAGATCCACCCCAAAACCACCCTAAACCTACCTGATATTCTCCAAAACCCACAATTTACAATTTTCCAACATGATGACCAACAAGAACCCAACTAAAACCCAACGGAGACCCAAAAACACATCAAAAACACGCCAAAAAAGAACTGGATCAGAAGAGAAAACCCCAATACCATGAATTTCCCCCCAAAACCACCCTAAACTCACCTGATCGTCTCCAAACCCCACAATCCACTCCCATTGAACTTAACGACGACTGACAACACAACGAAACCCAACGGAGACCCAAAAACACGTCAAAAACACCCCAGAAAAGAACAGGATCACCCCAACAAACAGAAGAAAAACTCAAATACCATGAATCCACCCCAGAAGTCCCCCTAAAACTACCTGAAGTTCTCCAAAAATCGCAATTTACCATTTTCCACCACGATGACAACGGAAAACGCAACAAAACCCAACGGAGACCATAAAACACGTCACAAACACCCCCAAAAAGAATAGGATCACGCCCAAAAACGAAAGAAAATCCCCAAAATCATAGATCCACCCCAAAACCACCCTAAACCTACCTGATTGTACTGGGTCTGGCTGGAATGTTAACTTTCCCGGCAGCAGCCCATACAGTGCCGTACTCTGTACTTGTAGCTGGAACAGCAGTGTTATCACACCAGTGTTGTGTCTACTGCTGAGCAGCAGTGGCACAGCATTGGGCCTTTCTCTAACCCTCCTAGGGGGTGGGCAAAAAGTGAGGAGAGAAACATCACTATGGCAGCTGACCTAAACCAATCAAAGGGATATTCCATACCATGTGGTGTCACACTCAGCAATAAAAGGAGGAAACAGGAAGAAGAGGGGAGGGGTGGGCTCTCGTTGAGAAGACCTCGGTCCTCCTCTCGAACACCGGCTGCGTGCGTTGAGGCCTTGCTTCAAGGACGTGGTCAATCATCGCTCATTTGTGGGAAGTAGAGAGTAATTTCTTTCCTCTGCACTTCCATATAGCTTTCATTTATTTTGTTTGTTTGTTTTCCTCCCTTGTTCCCCTTTTCCCTTTTACTTCCCCTTAGTTAAATTGTTTAGTTCATGGTAGTCTTTATTTAATTATTATAATTATTTCCCTTTAAATAATTATCCTTATCTCAACCCGTGAGTTGTTCTTTGCTTTACTTCTCCCCCTCCTCATCTAAAGGAGGGGGAGTGAGAGAGCGGTTGTGGGGTTTAGCTGCCCAGCACGGTAAAAACACCACACTGATGTTCTCCAAAACCCAAAGTCCACTCCCAACCACCATAAAACCCATTAGGAACCCAACAAAGCCCAACGGAGACACCAAAACACGGCATAAACACCCCAAAAAAGAACAGGATCATCCCAAAATAACAGAAGTAAACCCCAAAAGACATAGATCCACCCCAAAAGGCCCCCTAAACCTACCTGATGTTCTCCAAAACCCACAATTTACCATTTTCCACCATGATGACAACGGAAAACCCAACGAAACCCAACGGAGACCCCAAAAAACGTTAAAAACACCCCAAAAAAGAACTGGATAAGAAGAAAAAAAAAAAACAAAACCCATGAATTTCCCCACAAAGCCACCCTAAACCCACCTGATCTTCTCCAAATCCCACATTTCACTCCCATTCACCATGATGAATACAAGAACCCAACAAAACGTAACGGAGACCACAAAACACGTCAAAAACACCACAAAAAAGAACAGGATCACCCCAGAAAACTGGAAGAAAATACCCCAAAACCATAGATCCACCCCAAATGTCCCCCTAAACCTACCTGATGTTCTCCAAATCCCAAAGTCCACTCCCGACCACCATAAAACCCATTAGGAACCCAACAACACCCAACGGAGACCCCAAAAAACGTCATAAACAACCCAAACAAGAACAGGATCACCCCCAAAAACGAAAGAAAACCCCAAAAGCCATAGATCCACCGCAAAATTCCCCCTAAACCTACCTGATGTTCTCCAAAACCCACAATTTACACTTTTCCACCATGATGACCAATAAGAAGCCAAGTAAAACCCAGCGGAGACCCCAAAACACGTCAAAAACACCCCAAAAAAGAACAGGATCAACCCCCCAAAAAACAGAAAAAAAAAAAAAAAAAAAAACCATAGATCCATCCCAAAACCATCCTAAACCTACCAGGTGTTCTCCAAAACCCAGAATTTTCCATTTTCCAACATGATTACGAACAAAACCCAACTAAAACCCAGCGGAGACCCCAAAGCACGTCAAAAACACGCCCAAAAAGAACTGGATCAGAAGAAAAAACCCCAATACCATGAATTTCCCTTCAAACCACCCTAAACTCACTTGATCTTCTCCAAAACCCACAATCCACTCCCATTGAACTTAACGACCAACGAGAACCCAACGAAATCCAATGGAGACCACAAAACACTTCAAAAACACCCCAAACAAAAACACGATCAACCCCAAACCAGAAAGATAATCCCAAAAGCCATAGATCCACCCCGAAGGTCCCCCTAAACCTACCTGATGTTCTCCAAAACCCACAATTTACACTTTTCCACCATGATGACTAATAAGAAGCCAAGTAAAACGCAACGGAGACCCCAAAACACGTCAAAAACACCCCAAAAAAGAACACGATCACCACAAAAAAAAAAAAAACAAAAAAAAAACAAAAAAAAAAAAAAACAGAAGAAAACCCCAAAACCATAGATCCACCCCAAAACCACCCTAAACCTACCTGATATTCTCCAAAACCCACAATTTACAATTTTCCAACATGATGACCAACAAGAACCCAACTAAAACCCAACGGAGACCCAAAAACACATCAAAAACACGCCAAAAAAGAACTGGATCAGAAGAGAAAACCCCAATACCATGAATTTCCCCCCAAAACCACCCTAAACTCACCTGATCGTCTCCAAACCCCACAATCCACTCCCATTGAACTTAACGACGACTGACAACACAACGAAACCCAACGGAGACCCAAAAACACGTCAAAAACACCCCAGAAAAGAACAGGATCACCCCAACAAACAGAAGAAAAACTCAAATACCATGAATCCACCCCAGAAGTCCCCCTAAAACTACCTGAAGTTCTCCAAAAATCGCAATTTACCATTTTCCACCACGATGACAACGGAAAACGCAACAAAACCCAACGGAGACCATAAAACACGTCACAAACACCCCCAAAAAGAATAGGATCACGCCCAAAAACGAAAGAAAATCCCCAAAATCATAGATCCACCCCAAAACCACCCTAAACCTACCTGATTGTACTGGGTCTGGCTGGAATGTTAACTTTCCCGGCAGCAGCCCATACAGTGCCGTACTCTGTACTTGTAGCTGGAACAGCAGTGTTATCACACCAGTGTTGTGTCTACTGCTGAGCAGCAGTGGCACAGCATTGGGCCTTTCTCTAACCCTCCTAGGGGGTGGGCAAAAAGTGAGGAGAGAAACATCACTATGGCAGCTGACCTAAACCAATCAAAGGGATATTCCATACCATGTGGTGTCACACTCAGCAATAAAAGGAGGAAACAGGAAGAAGAGGGGAGGGGTGGGCTCTCGTTGAGAAGACCTCGGTCCTCCTCTCGAACACCGGCTGCGTGCGTTGAGGCCTTGCTTCAAGGACGTGGTCAATCATCGCTCATTTGTGGGAAGTAGAGAGTAATTTCTTTCCTCTGCACTTCCATATAGCTTTCATTTATTTTGTTTGTTTGTTTTCCTCCCTTGTTCCCCTTTTCCCTTTTACTTCCCCTTAGTTAAATTGTTTAGTTCATGGTAGTCTTTATTTAATTATTATAATTATTTCCCTTTAAATAATTATCCTTATCTCAACCCGTGAGTTGTTCTTTGCTTTACTTCTCCCCCTCCTCATCTAAAGGAGGGGGAGTGAGAGAGCGGTTGTGGGGTTTAGCTGCCCAGCACGGTAAAAACACCACACTGATGTTCTCCAAAACCCAAAGTCCACTCCCAACCACCATAAAACCCATTAGGAACCCAACAAAGCCCAACGGAGACACCAAAACACGGCATAAACACCCCAAAAAAGAACAGGATCATCCCAAAATAACAGAAGTAAACCCCAAAAGACATAGATCCACCCCAAAAGGCCCCCTAAACCTACCTGATGTTCTCCAAAACCCACAATTTACCATTTTCCACCATGATGACAACGGAAAACCCAACGAAACCCAACGGAGACCCCAAAAAACGTTAAAAACACCCCAAAAAAGAACTGGATAAGAAGAAAAAAAAAAAAAACAAAACCCATGAATTTCCCCACAAAGCCACCCTAAACCCACCTGATCTTCTCCAAATCCCACATTTCACTCCCATTCACCATGATGAATACAAGAACCGAACAAAACGTAACGGAGACCACAAAACACGTCAAAAACACCACAAAAAAGAACAGGATCACCCCAGAAAACTGGAAGAAAATACCCCAAAACCATAGATCCACCCCAAATGTCCCCCTAAACCTACCTGATGTTCTCCAAATCCCAAAGTCCACTCCCGACCACCATAAAACCCATTAGGAACCCAACAACACCCAACGGAGATCCCAAAAAACGTCATAAACAACCCAAACAAGAACAGGATCACCCCCAAAAACGAAAGAAAACCCCAAAAGCCATAGATCCACCGCAAAATTCCCCCTAAACCTACCTGATGTTCTCCAAAACCCACAATTTACACTTTTCCACCATGATGACCAATAAGAAGCCAAGTAAAACCCAGCGGAGACCCCAAAACACGTCAAAAACAAACCAAAAAAGAACAGGATCAACCCCCCAAAAAACAGAAAAAAAAAATAAAACAAAACCATAGATCCATCCCAAAACCATCCTAAACCTACCAGGTGTTCTCCAAAACCCAGAATTTTCCATTTTCCAACATGATTACGAACAAAACCCAACTAAAACCCAGCGGAGACCCCAAAACACGTCAAAAACACGCCCAAAAAGAAGTGGATCAGAAGAAAAAACCCCAATACCATGAATTTCCCTTCAAACCACCCTAAACTCACTTGATCTTCTCCAAAACCCACAATCCACTCCCATTGAACTTAACGACCAACGAGAACCCAACGAAATCCAATGGAGACCACAAAACACTTCAAAAACACCCCAAACAAAAACGCGATCAACCCCAAACCAGAAAGATAATCCCAAAAGCCATAGATCCACCCCGAAGGTCCCCCTAAACCTACCTGATGTTCTCCAAAACCCACAATTTACACTTTTCCACCATGATGACTAATAAGAAGCCAAGTAAAACGCAACGGAGACCCCAAAACACGTCAAAAACACCCCAAAAAAGAACACGATCACCACAAAAAAAAAAAAAAAAAAAAAAAAAAAAAAAACAGAAGAAAACCCCAAAACCATAGATCCACCCCAAAACCACCCTAAACCTACCTGATATTCTCCAAAACCCACAATTTACAATTTTCCAACATGATGACCAACAAGAACCCAACTAAAACCCAACGGAGACCCAAAAACACATCAAAAACACGCCAAAAAAGAACTGGATCAGAAGAGAAAACCCCAATACCATGAATTTCCCCCCAAAACCACCCTAAACTCACCTGATCGTCTCCAAACCCCACAATCCACTCCCATTGAACTTAACGACGACTGACAACACAACGAAACCCAACGGAGACCCAAAAACACGTCAAAAACACCCCAGAAAAGAACAGGATCACCCCAACAAACAGAAGAAAAACTCAAATACCATGAATCCACCCCAGAAGTCCCCCTAAAACTACCTGAAGTTCTCCAAAAATCGCAATTTACCATTTTCCACCACGATGACAACGGAAAACGCAACAAAACCCAACGGAGACCATAAAACACGTCACAAACACCCCCAAAAAGAATAGGATCACGCCCAAAAACGAAAGAAAATCCCCAAAATCATAGATCCACCCCAAAACCACCCTAAACCTACCTGATTGTACTGGGTCTGGCTGGAATGTTAACTTTCCCGGCAGCAGCCCATACAGTGCCGTACTCTGTACTTGTAGCTGGAACAGCAGTGTTATCACACCAGTGTTGCGTCTACTGCTGAGCAGCAGTGGCACAGCATTGGGCCTTTCTCTAACCCTCCTAGGGGGTGGGCAAAAAGTGAGGAGAGAAACATCACTATGGCAGCTGACCTAAACCAATCAAAGGGATATTCCATACCATGTGGTGTCACACTCAGCAATAAAAGGAGGAAACAGGAAGAAGAGGGGAGGGGTGGGCTCTCGTTGAGAAGACCTCGGTCCTCCTCTCGAACACCGGCTGCGTGCGTTGAGGCCTTGCTTCAAGGACGTGGTCAATCATCGCTCATTTGTGGGAAGTAGAGAGTAATTTCTTTCCTCTGCACTTCCATATAGCTTTCATTTATTTTGTTTGTTTGTTTTCCTCCCTTGTTCCCCTTTTCCCTTTTACTTCCCCTTAGTTAAATTGTTTAGTTCATGGTAGTCTTTATTTAATTATTATAATTATTTCCCTTTAAATAATTATCCTTATCTCAACCCGTGAGTTGTTCTTTGCTTTACTTCTCCCCCTCCTCATCTAAAGGAGGGGGAGTGAGAGAGCGGTTGTGGGGTTTAGCTGCCCAGCACGGTAAAAACACCACACTGATGTTCTCCAAAACCCAAAGTCCACTCCCAACCACCATAAAACCCATTAGGAACCCAACAAAGCCCAACGGAGACACCAAAACACGGCATAAACACCCCAAAAAAGAACAGGATCATCCCAAAATAACAGAAGTAAACCCCAAAAGACATAGATCCACCCCAAAAGGCCCCCTAAACCTACCTGATGTTCTCCAAAACCCACAATTTACACTTTTCCACCATGATGACAAAGGAAAAACCAACAAAACCCAACGGAGACCACAAAACACGTCAAAAACAACCCAAAAAGAACACGATCACACGCAAAAACGAAAGAAAATCCCAAAAGCCATAGATCCACCGCAAAATTCCCCGTAAACCTACCTGATGTTCTCCAAAACCCACAATTTACACTTTTCCACCATGATGACCAATAAGAAGCCAAGTAAAACCCAGCGGAGACCCCAAAACACGTCAAAAACACCCCAAAAAAGAACAGGATCAACCCCCCAAAAAACAGAAAAAAAAAAAAAAAAAAACATAGATCCATCCCAAAACCATCCTAAACCTACCAGGTGTTCTCCAAAACCCAGAATTTTCCATTTTCCAACATGATTACGAACAAAACCCAAATAAAACCCAGCGGAGACCCCAAAACACGTCAAAAACACCCCAGAAAAGAACAGGATCACCCCAACAAACAGAAGAAAAACTCAAATACCATGAATCCACCCCAGAAGTCCCCCTAAAACTACCTGAAGTTCTCCAAAAATCGCAATTTACCATTTTCCACCACGATGACAACGGAAAACGCAACAAAACCCAACGGAGACCATAAAACACGTCACAAACACCCCCAAAAAGAATAGGATCACGCCCAAAAACGAAAGAAAATCCCCAAAATCATAGATCCACCCCAAAACCACCCTAAACCTACCTGATTGTACTGGGTCTGGCTGGAATGTTAACTTTCCCGGCAGCAGCCCATACAGTGCCGTACTCTGTACTTGTAGCTGGAACAGCAGTGTTATCACACCAGTGTTGCGTCTACTGCTGAGCAGCAGTGGCACAGCATTGGGCCTTTCTCTAACCCTCCTAGGGGGTGGGCAAAAAGTGAGGAGAGAAACATCACTATGGCAGCTGACCTAAACCAATCAAAGGGATATTCCATACCATGTGGTGTCACACTCAGCAATAAAAGGAGGAAACAGGAAGAAGAGGGGAGGGGTGGGCTCTCGTTGAGAAGACCTCGGTCCTCCTCTCGAACACCGGCTGCGTGCGTTGAGGCCTTGCTTCAAGGACGTGGTCAATCATCGCTCATTTGTGGGAAGTAGAGAGTAATTTCTTTCCTCTGCACTTCCATATAGCTTTCATTTATTTTGTTTGTTTGTTTTCCTCCCTTGTTCCCCTTTTCCCTTTTACTTCCC
Organism: Aythya marila; assembly: GCF_965140915.1. Lineage (NCBI taxonomy): Eukaryota > Metazoa > Chordata > Aves > Anseriformes > Anatidae > Aythya > Aythya marila. Next base: position 238,470 of record NW_028137640.1, read on the forward strand.
CTTAGTTAAATTGTTTAGTTCATGGTAGTCTTTATTTAATTATTATAATTATTTCCCTTTAAATAATTATCCTTATCTCAACCCGTGAGTTGTTCTTTGCTTTACTTCTCCCCCTCCTCATCTAAAGGAGGGGGAGTGAGAGAGCGGTTGTGGGGTTTAGCTGCCCAGCACGGTAAAAACACCACACTGATGTTCTCCAAAACCCAAAGTCCACTCCCAACCACCATAAAACCCATTAGGAACCCAACAAAGCCCAACGGAGACACCAAAACACGGCATAAACACCCCAAAAAAGAACAGGATCATCCCAAAATAACAGAAGTAAACCCCAAAAGACATAGATCCACCCCAAAAGGCCACCTAAACCTACCTGATGTTCTCCAAAACCCACAATTTACCATTTTCCACCATGATGACAACGGAAAACCCAACGAAACCCAACGGAGACCCCAAAAAACGTTAAAAACACCCCAAAAAAGAACTGGATAAGAAGAAAAAAAAAAAACAAAACCCATGAATTTCCCCACAAAGCCACCCTAAACCCACCTGATCTTCTCCAAATCCCACATTTCACTCCCATTCACCATGATGAATACAAGAACCCAACAAAACCTAACGGAGACCACAAAACACGTCAAAAACACCACAAAAAAGAACAGGATCACCCCAGAAAACTGGAAGAAAATACCCCAAAACCATAGATCCACCCCAAATGTCCCCCTAAACCTACCTGATGTTCTCCAAATCCCAAAGTCCACTCCCGACCACCATAAAACCCATTAGGAACCCAACAACACCCAACGGAGACCCCAAAAAACGTCATAAACAACCCAAACAAGAACAGGATCACCCCCAAAAACGAAAGAAAACCCCAAAAGCCATAGATCCACCCCAAAAGTCCCCCCAAACCTACATGATGATCTCCAAAACCCACAATTTACACTTTTCCACCATGATGACAAAGGAAAACCCAACAAAACCCAACGGAGACCCCAAAACACGTCAAAAACAACCCAAAAAGAACACGATCACACGCAAAAACAAAAGAAAATCCCAAAAGCCATAGATCCACCGCAAAATTCCCCCTAAACCTACCTGATGTTCTCCAAAACCCACAATTTACACTTTTCCACCATGATGACCAATAAGAAGCCAAGTAAAACCCAGCGGAGACCCCAAAACACGTCAAAAACACCCCAAAAAAGAACAGGATCAACCCCCCAAAAAACAGAAAAAAAAAATAAAACAAAACCATAGATCCATCCCAAAACCATCCTAAACCTACCAGGTGTTCTCCAAAACCCAGAATTTTCCATTTTCCAACATGATTACGAACAAAACCCAACTAAAACCCAGCGGAGACCCCAAAACACGTCAAAAACACGCCCAAAAAGAACTGGATCAGAAGAAAAAACCCCAATACCATGAATTTCCCTTCAAACCACCCTAAACTCACTTGATCTTCTCCAAAACCCACAATCCACTCCCATTGAACTTAACGACCAACGAGAACCCAACGAAATCCAATGGAGACCACAAAACACTTCAAAAACACCCCAAACAAAAACGCGATCAACCCCAAACCAGAAAGATAATCCCAAAAGCCATAGATCCACCCCGAAGGTCCCCCTAAACCTACCTGATGTTCTCCAAAACCCACAATTTACACTTTTCCACCATGATGACTAATAAGAAGCCAAGTAAAACGCAACGGAGACCCCAAAACACGTCAAAAACACCCCAAAAAAGAACACGATCACCACAAAAAAAAAAAAAAAACAAAAAACAAAAAAAAAAAAAACAGAAGAAAACCCCAAAACCATAGATCCACCCCAAAACCACCCTAAACCTACCTGATATTCTCCAAAACCCACAATTTACAATTTTCCAACATGATGACCAACAAGAACCCAACTAAAACCCAACGGAGACCCAAAAACACATCAAAAACACGCCAAAAAAGAACTGGATCAGAAGAGAAAACCCCAATACCATGAATTTCCCCCCAAAACCACCCTAAACTCACCTGATCGTCTCCAAACCCCACAATCCACTCCCATTGAACTTAACGACGACTGACAACACAACGAAACCCAACGGAGACCCAAAAACACGTCAAAAACACCCCAGAAAAGAACAGGATCACCCCAACAAACAGAAGAAAAACTCAAATACCATGAATCCACCCCAGAAGTCCCCCTAAAACTACCTGAAGTTCTCCAAAAATCGCAATTTACCATTTTCCACCACGATGACAACGGAAAACGCAACAAAACCCAACGGAGACCATAAAACACGTCACAAACACCCCCAAAAAGAATAGGATCACGCCCAAAAACGAAAGAAAATCCCCAAAATCATAGATCCACCCCAAAACCACCCTAAACCTACCTGATTGTACTGGGTCTGGCTGGAATGTTAACTTTCCCGGCAGCAGCCCATACAGTGCCGTACTCTGTACTTGTAGCTGGAACAGCAGTGTTATCACACCAGTGTTGCGTCTACTGCTGAGCAGCAGTGGCACAGCATTGGGCCTTTCTCTAACCCTCCTAGGGGGTGGGCAAAAAGTGAGGAGAGAAACATCACTATGGCAGCTGACCTAAACCAATCAAAGGGATATTCCATACCATGTGGTGTCACACTCAGCAATAAAAGGAGGAAACAGGAAGAAGAGGGGAGGGGTGGGCTCTCGTTGAGAAGACCTCGGTCCTCCTCTCGAACACCGGCTGCGTGCGTTGAGGCCTTGCTTCAAGGACGTGGTCAATCATCGCTCATTTGTGGGAAGTAGAGAGTAATTTCTTTCCTCTGCACTTCCATATAGCTTTCATTTATTTTGTTTGTTTGTTTTCCTCCCTTGTTCCCCTTTTCCCTTTTACTTCCCCTTAGTTAAATTGTTTAGTTCATGGTAGTCTTTATTTAATTATTATAATTATTTCCCTTTAAATAATTATCCTTATCTCAACCCGTGAGTTGTTCTTTGCTTTACTTCTCCCCCTCCTCATCTAAAGGAGGGGGAGTGAGAGAGCGGTTGTGGGGTTTAGCTGCCCAGCACGGTAAAAACACCACACTGATGTTCTCCAAAACCCAAAGTCCACTCCCAACCACCATAAAACCCATTAGGAACCCAACAAAGCCCAACGGAGACACCAAAACACGGCATAAACACCCCAAAAAAGAACAGGATCATCCCAAAATAACAGAAGTAAACCCCAAAAGACATAGATCCACCCCAAAAGGCCACCTAAACCTACCTGATGTTCTCCAAAACCCACAATTTACACTTTTCCACCATGATGACAAAGGAAAAACCAACAAAACCCAACGGAGACCACAAAACACGTCAAAAACAACCCAAAAAGAACACGATCACACGCAAAAACGAAAGAAAATCCCAAAAGCCATAGATCCACCGCAAAATTCCCCGTAAACCTACCTGATGTTCTCCAAAACCCACAATTTACACTTTTCCACCATGATGACCAATAAGAAGCCAAGTAAAACCCAGCGGAGACCCCAAAACACGTCAAAAACACCCCAAAAAAGAACAGGATCAACCCCCCAAAAAACAGAAAAAAAAAAAAAAAAAAACATAGATCCATCCCAAAACCATCCTAAACCTACCAGGTGTTCTCCAAAACCCAGAATTTTCCATTTTCCAACATGATTACGAACAAAACCCAAATAAAACCCAGCGGAGACCCCAAAACACGTCAAAAACACCCCAGAAAAGAACAGGATCACCCCAACAAACAGAAGAAAAACTCAAATACCATGAATCCACCCCAGAAGTCCCCCTAAAACTACCTGAAGTTCTCCAAAAATCGCAATTTACCATTTTCCACCACGATGACAACGGAAAACGCAACAAAACCCAACGGAGACCATAAAACACGTCACAAACACCCCCAAAAAGAATAGGATCACGCCCAAAAACGAAAGAAAATCCCCAAAATCATAGATCCACCCCAAAACCACCCTAAACCTACCTGATTGTACTGGGTCTGGCTGGAATGTTAACTTTCCCGGCAGCAGCCCATACAGTGCCGTACTCTGTACTTGTAGCTGGAACAGCAGTGTTATCACACCAGTGTTGCGTCTACTGCTGAGCAGCAGTGGCACAGCATTGGGCCTTTCTCTAACCCTCCTAGGGGGTGGGCAAAAAGTGAGGAGAGAAACATCACTATGGCAGCTGACCTAAACCAATCAAAGGGATATTCCATACCATGTGGTGTCACACTCAGCAATAAAAGGAGGAAACAGGAAGAAGAGGGGAGGGGTGGGCTCTCGTTGAGAAGACCTCGGTCCTCCTCTCGAACACCGGCTGCGTGCGTTGAGGCCTTGCTTCAAGGACGTGGTCAATCATCGCTCATTTGTGGGAAGTAGAGAGTAATTTCTTTCCTCTGCACTTCCATATAGCTTTCATTTATTTTGTTTGTTTGTTTTCCTCCCTTGTTCCCCTTTTCCCTTTTACTTCCCCTTAGTTAAATTGTTTAGTTCATGGTAGTCTTTATTTAATTATTATAATTATTTCCCTTTAAATAATTATCCTTATCTCAACCCGTGAGTTGTTCTTTGCTTTACTTCTCCCCCTCCTCATCTAAAGGAGGGGGAGTGAGAGAGCGGTTGTGGGGTTTAGCTGCCCAGCACGGTAAAAACACCACACTGATGTTCTCCAAAACCCAAAGTCCACTCCCAACCACCATAAAACCCATTAGGAACCCAACAAAGCCCAACGGAGACACCAAAACACGGCATAAACACCCCAAAAAAGAACAGGATCATCCCAAAATAGCAGAAGTAAACCCCAAAAGACATAGATCCACCCCAAAAGGCCACCTAAACCTACCTGATGTTCTCCAAAACCCACAATTTACCATTTTCCACCATGATGACAACGGAAAACCCAACGAAACCCAACGGAGACCCCAAAAAACGTTAAAAACACCCCAAAAAAGAACTGGATAAGAAGAAAAAAAAAAAACAAAACCCATGAATTTCCCCACAAAGCCACCCTAAACCCACCTGATCTTCTCCAAATCCCACATTTCACTCCCATTCACCATGATGAATACAAGAACCCAACAAAACCTAACGGAGACCACAAAACACGTCAAAAACACCACAAAAAAGAACAGGATCACCCCAGAAAACTGGAAGAAAATACCCCAAAACCATAGATCCACCCCAAATGTCCCCCTAAACCTACCTGATGTTCTCCAAATCCCAAAGTCCACTCCCGACCACCATAAAACCCATTAGGAACCCAACAACACCCAACGGAGACCCCAAAAAACGTCATAAACAACCCAAACAAGAACAGGATCACCCCCAAAAACGAAAGAAAACCCCAAAAGCCATAGATCCACCCCAAAAGTCCCCCCAAACCTACATGATGATCTCCAAAACCCACAATTTACACTTTTCCACCATGATGACAAAGGAAAACCCAACAAAACCCAACGGAGACCCCAAAACACGTCAAAAACAACCCAAAAAGAACACGATCACACGCAAAAACAAAAGAAAATCCCAAAAGCCATAGATCCACCGCAAAATTCCCCCTAAACCTACCTGATGTTCTCCAAAACCCACAATTTACACTTTTCCACCATGATGACCAATAAGAAGCCAAGTAAAACCCAGCGGAGACCCCAAAACACGTCAAAAACACCCCAAAAAAGAACAGGATCAACCCCCCAAAAAACAGAAAAAAAAAATAAAACAAAACCATAGATCCATCCCAAAACCATCCTAAACCTACCAGGTGTTCTCCAAAACCCAGAATTTTCCATTTTCCAACATGATTACGAACAAAACCCAACTAAAACCCAGCGGAGACCCCAAAACACGTCAAAAACACGCCCAAAAAGAACTGGATCAGAAGAAAAAACCCCAATACCATGAATTTCCCTTCAAACCACCCTAAACTCACTTGATCTTCTCCAAAACCCACAATCCACTCCCATTGAACTTAACGACCAACGAGAACCCAACGAAATCCAATGGAGACCACAAAACACTTCAAAAACACCCCAAACAAAAACGCGATCAACCCCAAACCAGAAAGATAATCCCAAAAGCCATAGATCCACCCCGAAGGTCCCCCTAAACCTACCTGATGTTCTCCAAAACCCACAATTTACACTTTTCCACCATGATGACTAATAAGAAGCCAAGTAAAACGCAACGGAGACCCCAAAACACGTCAAAAACACCCCAAAAAAGAACACGATCACCACAAAAAAAAAAAAAAAACAAAAAACAAAAAAAAAAAAAACAGAAGAAAACCCCAAAACCATAGATCCACCCCAAAACCACCCTAAACCTACCTGATATTCTCCAAAACCCACAATTTACAATTTTCCAACATGATGACCAACAAGAACCCAACTAAAACCCAACGGAGACCCAAAAACACATCAAAAACACGCCAAAAAAGAACTGGATCAGAAGAGAAAACCCCAATACCATGAATTTCCCCCCAAAACCACCCTAAACTCACCTGATCGTCTCCAAACCCCACAATCCACTCCCATTGAACTTAACGACGACTGACAACACAACGAAACCCAACGGAGACCCAAAAACACGTCAAAAACACCCCAGAAAAGAACAGGATCACCCCAACAAACAGAAGAAAAACTCAAATACCATGAATCCACCCCAGAAGTCCCCCTAAAACTACCTGAAGTTCTCCAAAAATCGCAATTTACCATTTTCCACCACGATGACAACGGAAAACGCAACAAAACCCAACGGAGACCATAAAACACATCACAAACACCCCCAAAAAGAATAGGATCACGCCCAAAAACGAAAGAAAATCCCCAAAATCATAGATCCACCCCAAAACCACCCTAAACCTACCTGATTGTACTGGGTCTGGCTGGAATGTTAACTTTCCCGGCAGCAGCCCATACAGTGCCGTACTCTGTACTTGTAGCTGGAACAGCAGTGTTATCACACCAGTGTTGCGTCTACTGCTGAGCAGCAGTGGCACAGCATTGGGCCTTTCTCTAACCCTCCTAGGGGGTGGGCAAAAAGTGAGGAGAGAAACATCACTATGGCAGCTGACCTAAACCAATCAAAGGGATATTCCATACCATGTGGTGTCACACTCAGCAATAAAAGGAGGAAACAGGAAGAAGAGGGGAGGGGTGGGCTCTCGTTGAGAAGACCTCGGTCCTCCTCTCGAACACCGGCTGCGTGCGTTGAGGCCTTGCTTCAAGGACGTGGTCAATCATCGCTCATTTGTGGGAAGTAGAGAGTAATTTCTTTCCTCTGCACTTCCATATAGCTTTCATTTATTTTGTTTGTTTGTTTTCCTCCCTTGTTCCCCTTTTCCCTTTTACTTCCCCTTAGTTAAATTGTTTAGTTCATGGTAGTCTTTATTTAATTATTATAATTATTTCCCTTTAAATAATTATCCTTATCTCAACCCGTGAGTTGTTCTTTGCTTTACTTCTCCCCCTCCTCATCTAAAGGAGGGGGAGTGAGAGAGCGGTTGTGGGGTTTAGCTGCCCAGCACGGTAAAAACACCACACTGATGTTCTCCAAAACCCAAAGTCCACTCCCAACCACCATAAAACCCATTAGGAACCCAACAAAGCCCAACGGAGACACCAAAACACGGCATAAACACCCCAAAAAAGAACAGGATCATCCCAAAATAACAGAAGTAAACCCCAAAAGACATAGATCCACCCCAAAAGGCCCCCTAAACCTACCTGATGTTCTCCAAAACCCACAATTTACCATTTTCCACCATGATGACAACGGAAAACCCAACGAAACCCAACGGAGACCCCAAAAAACGTTAAAAACACCCCAAAAAAGAACTGGATAAGAAGAAAAAAAAAAAAACAAAACCCATGAATTTCCCCACAAAGCCACCCTAAACCCACCTGATCTTCTCCAAATCCCACATTTCACTCCCATTCACCATGATGAATACAAGAACCGAACAAAACGTAACGGAGACCACAAAACACGTCAAAAACACCACAAAAAAGAACAGGATCACCCCAGAAAACTGGAAGAAAATACCCCAAAACCATAGATCCACCCCAAATGTCCCCCTAAACCTACCTGATGTTCTCCAAATCCCAAAGTCCACTCCCGACCACCATAAAACCCATTAGGAACCCAACAACACCCAACGGAGATCCCAAAAAACGTCATAAACAACCCAAACAAGAACAGGATCACCCCCAAAAACGAAAGAAAACCCCAAAAGCCATAGATCCACCGCAAAATTCCCCCTAAACCTACCTGATGTTCTCCAAAACCCACAATTTACACTTTTCCACCATGATGACCAATAAGAAGCCAAGTAAAACCCAGCGGAGACCCCAAAACACGTCAAAAACAAACCAAAAAAGAACAGGATCAACCCCCCAAAAAACAGAAAAAAAAAAAAAAACAAAACCATAGATCCATCCCAAAACCATCCTAAACCTACCAGGTGTTCTCCAAAACCCAGAATTTTCCATTTTCCAACATGATTACGAACAAAACCCAACTAAAACCCAGCGGAGACCCCAAAACACGTCAAAAACACGCCCAAAAAGAAGTGGATCAGAAGAAAAAACCCCAATACCATGAATTTCCCTTCAAACCACCCTAAACTCACTTGATCTTCTCCAAAACCCACAATCCACTCCCATTGAACTTAACGACCAACGAGAACCCAACGAAATCCAATGGAGACCACAAAACACTTCAAAAACACCCCAAACAAAAACGCGATCAACCCCAAACCAGAAAGATAATCCCAAAAGCCATAGATCCACCCCGAAGGTCCCCCTAAACCTACCTGATGTTCTCCAAAACCCACAATTTACACTTTTCCACCATGATGACTAATAAGAAGCCAAGTAAAACGCAACGGAGACCCCAAAACACGTCAAAAACACCCCAAAAAAGAACACGATCACCACAAAAAAAAAAAAAAAACAAAAAACAAAAAAAAAAAAAACAGAAGAAAACCCCAAAACCATAGATCCACCCCAAAACCACCCTAAACCTACCTGATATTCTCCAAAACCCACAATTTACAATTTTCCAACATGATGACCAACAAGAACCCAACTAAAACCCAACGGAGACCCAAAAACACATCAAAAACACGCCAAAAAAGAACTGGATCAGAAGAGAAAACCCCAATACCATGAATTTCCCCCCAAAACCACCCTAAACTCACCTGATCGTCTCCAAACCCCACAATCCACTCCCATTGAACTTAACGACGACTGACAACACAACGAAACCCAACGGAGACCCAAAAACACGTCAAAAACACCCCAGAAAAGAACAGGATCACCCCAACAAACAGAAGAAAAACTCAAATACCATGAATCCACCCCAGAAGTCCCCCTAAAACTACCTGAAGTTCTCCAAAAATCGCAATTTACCATTTTCCACCACGATGACAACGGAAAACGCAACAAAACCCAACGGAGACCATAAAACACGTCACAAACACCCCCAAAAAGAATAGGATCACGCCCAAAAACGAAAGAAAATCCCCAAAATCATAGATCCACCCCAAAACCACCCTAAACCTACCTGATTGTACTGGGTCTGGCTGGAATGTTAACTTTCCCGGCAGCAGCCCATACAGTGCCGTACTCTGTACTTGTAGCTGGAACAGCAGTGTTATCACACCAGTGTTGCGTCTACTGCTGAGCAGCAGTGGCACAGCATTGGGCCTTTCTCTAACCCTCCTAGGGGGTGGGCAAAAAGTGAGGAGAGAAACATCACTATGGCAGCTGACCTAAACCAATCAAAGGGATATTCCATACCATGTGGTGTCACACTCAGCAATAAAAGGAGGAAACAGGAAGAAGAGGGGAGGGGTGGGCTCTCGTTGAGAAGACCTCGGTCCTCCTCTCGAACACCGGCTGCGTGCGTTGAGGCCTTGCTTCAAGGACGTGGTCAATCATCGCTCATTTGTGGGAAGTAGAGAGTAATTTCTTTCCTCTGCACTTCCATATAGCTTTCATTTATTTTGTTTGTTTGTTTTCCTCCCTTGTTCCCCTTTTCCCTTTTACTTCCCCTTAGTTAAATTGTTTAGTTCATGGTAGTCTTTATTTAATTATTATAATTATTTCCCTTTAAATAATTATCCTTATCTCAACCCGTGAGTTGTTCTTTGCTTTACTTCTCCCCCTCCTCATCTAAAGGAGGGGGAGTGAGAGAGCGGTTGTGGGGTTTAGCTGCCCAGCACGGTAAAAACACCACACTGATGTTCTCCAAAACCCAAAGTCCACTCCCAACCACCATAAAACCCATTAGGAACCCAACAAAGCCCAACGGAGACACCAAAACACGGCATAAACAACCCAAACAAGAACAGGATCATCCCAAAATAACAGAAGTAAACCCCAAAAGACATAGATCCACCCCAAAAGGCCACCTAAACCTACCTGATGTTCTCCAAAACCCACAATTTACACTTTTCCACCATGATGACAAAGGAAAAACCAACAAAACCCAACGGAGACCACAAAACACGTCAAAAACAACCCAAAAAGAACACGATCACACGCAAAAACGAAAGAAAATCCCAAAAGCCATAGATCCACCGCAAAATTCCCCGTAAACCTACCTGATGTTCTCCAAAACCCACAATTTACACTTTTCCACCATGATGACCAATAAGAAGCCAAGTAAAACCCAGCGGAGACCCCAAAACACGTCAAAAACACCCCAAAAAAGAACAGGATCAACCCCCCAAAAAACAGAAAAAAAAAAAAAAAAAAACATAGATCCATCCCAAAACCATCCTAAACCTACCAGGTGTTCTCCAAAACCCAGAATTTTCCATTTTCCAACATGATTACGAACAAAACCCAAATAAAACCCAGCGGAGACCCCAAAACACGTCAAAAACACCCCAGAAAAGAACAGGATCACCCCAACAAACAGAAGAAAAACTCAAATACCATGAATCCACCCCAGAAGTCCCCCTAAAACTACCTGAAGTTCTCCAAAAATCGCAATTTACCATTTTCCACCACGATGACAACGGAAAACGCAACAAAACCCAACGGAGACCATAAAACACGTCACAAACACCCCCAAAAAGAATAGGATCACGCCCAAAAACGAAAGAAAATCCCCAAAATCATAGATCCACCCCAAAACCACCCTAAACCTACCTGATTGTACTGGGTCTGGCTGGAATGTTAACTTTCCCGGCAGCAGCCCATACAGTGCCGTACTCTGTACTTGTAGCTGGAACAGCAGTGTTATCACACCAGTGTTGCGTCTACTGCTGAGCAGCAGTGGCACAGCATTGGGCCTTTCTCTAACCCTCCTAGGGGGTGGGCAAAAAGTGAGGAGAGAAACATCACTATGGCAGCTGACCTAAACCAATCAAAGGGATATTCCATACCATGTGGTGTCACACTCAGCAATAAAAGGAGGAAACAGGAAGAAGAGGGGAGGGGTGGGCTCTCGTTGAGAAGACCTCGGTCCTCCTCTCGAACACCGGCTGCGTGCGTTGAGGCCTTGCTTCAAGGACGTGGTCAATCATCGCTCATTTGTGGGAAGTAGAGAGTAATTTCTTTCCTCTGCACTTCCATATAGCTTTCATTTATTTTGTTTGTTTGTTTTCCTCCCTTGTTCCCCTTTTCCCTTTTACTTCCCCTTAGTTAAATTGTTTAGTTCATGGTAGTCTTTATTTAATTATTATAATTATTTCCCTTTAAATAATTATCCTTATCTCAACCCGTGAGTTGTTCTTTGCTTTACTTCTCCCCCTCCTCATCTAAAGGAGAGGGAGTGAGAGAGCGGTTGTGGGGTTTAGCTGCCCAGCACGGTAAAAACACCACACTGATGTTCTCCAAAACCCAAAGTCCACTCCCAACCACCATAAAACCCATTAGGAACCCAACAAAGCCCAACGGAGACACCAAAACACGGCATAAACACCCCAAAAAAGAACAGGATCATCCCAAAATAACAGAAGTAAACCCCAAAAGACATAGATCCACCCCAAAAGGCCACCTAAACCTACCTGATGTTCTCCAAAACCCACAATTTACCATTTTCCACCATGATGACAACGGAAAACCCAACGAAACCCAACGGAGACCCCAAAAAACGTTAAAAACACCCCAAAAAAGAACTGGATAAGAAGAAAAAAAAAAAACAAAACCCATGAATTTCCCCACAAAGCCACCCTAAACCCACCTGATCTTCTCCAAATCCCACATTTCACTCCCATTCACCATGATGAATACAAGAACCCAACAAAACCTAACGGAGACCACAAAACACGTCAAAAACACCACAAAAAAGAACAGGATCACCCCAGAAAACTGGAAGAAAATACCCCAAAACCATAGATCCACCCCAAATGTCCCCCTAAACCTACCTGATGTTCTCCAAATCCCAAAGTCCACTCCCGACCACCATAAAACCCATTAGGAACCCAACAACACCCAACGGAGACCCCAAAAAACGTCATAAACAACCCAAACAAGAACAGGATCACCCCCAAAAACGAAAGAAAACCCCAAAAGCCATAGATCCACCCCAAAAGTCCCCCCAAACCTACATGATGATCTCCAAAACCCACAATTTACACTTTTCCACCATGATGACAAAGGAAAACCCAACAAAACCCAACGGAGACCCCAAAACACGTCAAAAACAACCCAAAAAGAACACGATCACACGCAAAAACAAAAGAAAATCCCAAAAGCCATAGATCCACCGCAAAATTCCCCCTAAACCTACCTGATGTTCTCCAAAACCCACAATTTACACTTTTCCACCATGATGACCAATAAGAAGCCAAGTAAAACCCAGCGGAGACCCCAAAACACGTCAAAAACACCCCAAAAAAGAACAGGATCAACCCCCCAAAAAACAGAAAAAAAAAAAAAAACAAAACCATAGATCCATCCCAAAACCATCCTAAACCTACCAGGTGTTCTCCAAAACCCAGAATTTTCCATTTTCCAACATGATTACGAACAAAACCCAACTAAAACCCAGCGGAGACCCCAAAACACGTCAAAAACACGCCCAAAAAGAACTGGATCAGAAGAAAAAACCCCAATACCATGAATTTCCCTTCAAACCACCCTAAACTCACTTGATCTTCTCCAAAACCCACAATCCACTCCCATTGAACTTAACGACCAACGAGAACCCAACGAAATCCAATGGAGACCACAAAACACTTCAAAAACACCCCAAACAAAAACGCGATCAACCCCAAACCAGAAAGATAATCCCAAAAGCCATAGATCCACCCCGAAGGTCCCCCTAAACCTACCTGATGTTCTCCAAAACCCACAATTTACACTTTTCCACCATGATGACTAATAAGAAGCCAAGTAAAACGCAACGGAGACCCCAAAACACGTCAAAAACACCCCAAAAAAGAACACGATCACCACAAAAAAAAAAAAAAAACAAAAAACAAAAAAAAAAAAAACAGAAGAAAACCCCAAAACCATAGATCCACCCCAAAACCACCCTAAACCTACCTGATATTCTCCAAAACCCACAATTTACAATTTTCCAACATGATGACCAACAAGAACCCAACTAAAACCCAACGGAGACCCAAAAACACATCAAAAACACGCCAAAAAAGAACTGGATCAGAAGAGAAAACCCCAATACCATGAATTTCCCCCCAAAACCACCCTAAACTCACCTGATCGTCTCCAAACCCCACAATCCACTCCCATTGAACTTAACGACGACTGACAACACAACGAAACCCAACGGAGACCCAAAAACACGTCAAAAACACCCCAGAAAAGAACAGGATCACCCCAACAAACAGAAGAAAAACTCAAATACCATGAATCCACCCCAGAAGTCCCCCTAAAACTACCTGAAGTTCTCCAAAAATCGCAATTTACCATTTTCCACCACGATGACAACGGAAAACGCAACAAAACCCAACGGAGACCATAAAACACGTCACAAACACCCCCAAAAAGAATAGGATCACGCCCAAAAACGAAAGAAAATCCCCAAAATCATAGATCCACCCCAAAACCACCCTAAACCTACCTGATTGTACTGGGTCTGGCTGGAATGTTAACTTTCCCGGCAGCAGCCCATACAGTGCCGTACTCTGTACTTGTAGCTGGAACAGCAGTGTTATCACACCAGTGTTGCGTCTACTGCTGAGCAGCAGTGGCACAGCATTGGGCCTTTCTCTAACCCTCCTAGGGGGTGGGCAAAAAGTGAGGAGAGAAACATCACTATGGCAGCTGACCTAAACCAATCAAAGGGATATTCCATACCATGTGGTGTCACACTCAGCAATAAAAGGAGGAAACAGGAAGAAGAGGGGAGGGGTGGGCTCTCGTTGAGAAGACCTCGGTCCTCCTCTCGAACACCGGCTGCGTGCGTTGAGGCCTTGCTTCAAGGACGTGGTCAATCATCGCTCATTTGTGGGAAGTAGAGAGTAATTTCTTTCCTCTGCACTTCCATATAGCTTTCATTTATTTTGTTTGTTTGTTTTCCTCCCTTGTTCCCCTTTTCCCTTTTACTTCCCCTTAGTTAAATTGTTTAGTTCATGGTAGTCTTTATTTAATTATTATAATTATTTCCCTTTAAATAATTATCCTTATCTCAACCCGTGAGTTGTTCTTTGCTTTACTTCTCCCCCTCCTCATCTAAAGGAGGGGGAGTGAGAGAGCGGTTGTGGGGTTTAGCTGCCCAGCACGGTAAAAACACCACACTGATGTTCTCCAAAACCCAAAGTCCACTCCCAACCACCATAACACCCATTAGGAACCCAACAAAGCCCAACGGAGACACCAAAACACGGCATAAACACCCCAAAAAAGAACAGGATCATCCCAAAATAACAGAAGTAAACCCCAAAAGACATAGATCCACCCCAAAAGGCCACCTAAACCTACCTGATGTTCTCCAAAACCCACAATTTACACTTTTCCACCATGATGACAAAGGAAAAACCAACAAAACCCAACGGAGACCACAAAACACGTCAAAAACAACCCAAAAAGAACACGATCACACGCAAAAACGAAAGAAAATCCCAAAAGCCATAGATCCACCGCAAAATTCCCCGTAAACCTACCTGATGTTCTCCAAAACCCACAATTTACACTTTTCCACCATGATGACCAATAAGAAGCCAAGTAAAACCCAGCGGAGACCCCAAAACACGTCAAAAACACCCCAAAAAAGAACAGGATCAACCCCCCAAAAAACAGAAAAAAAAAAAAAAAAAAACATAGATCCATCCCAAAACCATCCTAAACCTACCAGGTGTTCTCCAAAACCCAGAATTTTCCATTTTCCAACATGATTACGAACAAAACCCAAATAAAACCCAGCGGAGACCCCAAAACACGTCAAAAACACCCCAGAAAAGAACAGGATCACCCCAACAAACAGAAGAAAAACTCAAATACCATGAATCCACCCCAGAAGTCCCCCTAAAACTACCTGAAGTTCTCCAAAAATCGCAATTTACCATTTTCCACCACGATGACAACGGAAAACGCAACAAAACCCAACGGAGACCATAAAACACGTCACAAACACCCCCAAAAAGAATAGGATCACGCCCAAAAACGAAAGAAAATCCCCAAAATCATAGATCCACCCCAAAACCACCCTAAACCTACCTGATTGTACTGGGTCTGGCTGGAATGTTAACTTTCCCGGCAGCAGCCCATACAGTGCCGTACTCTGTACTTGTAGCTGGAACAGCAGTGTTATCACACCAGTGTTGCGTCTACTGCTGAGCAGCAGTGGCACAGCATTGGGCCTTTCTCTAACCCTCCTAGGGGGTGGGCAAAAAGTGAGGAGAGAAACATCACTATGGCAGCTGACCTAAACCAATCAAAGGGATATTCCATACCATGTGGTGTCACACTCAGCAATAAAAGGAGGAAACAGGAAGAAGAGGGGAGGGGTGGGCTCTCGTTGAGAAGACCTCGGTCCTCCTCTCGAACACCGGCTGCGTGCGTTGAGGCCTTGCTTCAAGGACGTGGTCAATCATCGCTCATTTGTGGGAAGTAGAGAGTAATTTCTTTCCTCTGCACTTCCATATAGCTTTCATTTATTTTGTTTGTTTGTTTTCCTCCCTTGTTCCCCTTTTCCCTTTTACTTCCCCTTAGTTAAATTGTTTAGTTCATGGTAGTCTTTATTTAATTATTATAATTATTTCCCTTTAAATAATTATCCTTATCTCAACCCGTGAGTTGTTCTTTGCTTTACTTCTCCCCCTCCTCATCTAAAGGAGGGGGAGTGAGAGAGCGGTTGTGGGGTTTAGCTGCCCAGCACGGTAAAAACACCACACTGATGTTCTCCAAAACCCAAAGTCCACTCCCAACCACCATAAAACCCATTAGGAACCCAACAAAGCCCAACGGAGACACCAAAACACGGCATAAACACCCCAAAAAAGAACAGGATCATCCCAAAATAACAGAAGTAAACCCCAAAAGACATAGATCCACCCCAAAAGGCCACCTAAACCTACCTGATGTTCTCCAAAACCCACAATTTACCATTTTCCACCATGATGACAACGGAAAACCCAACGAAACCCAACGGAGACCCCAAAAAACGTTAAAAACACCCCAAAAAAGAACTGGATAAGAAGAAAAAAAAAAAACAAAACCCATGAATTTCCCCACAAAGCCACCCTAAACCCACCTGATCTTCTCCAAATCCCACATTTCACTCCCATTCACCATGATGAATACAAGAACCCAACAAAACCTAACGGAGACCACAAAACACGTCAAAAACACCACAAAAAAGAACAGGATCACCCCAGAAAACTGGAAGAAAATACCCCAAAACCATAGATCCACCCCAAATGTCCCCCTAAACCTACCTGATGTTCTCCAAATCCCAAAGTCCACTCCCGACCACCATAAAACCCATTAGGAACCCAACAACACCCAACGGAGACCCCAAAAAACGTCATAAACAACCCAAACAAGAACAGGATCACCCCCAAAAACGAAAGAAAACCCCAAAAGCCATAGATCCACCCCAAAAGTCCCCCCAAACCTACATGATGATCTCCAAAACCCACAATTTACACTTTTCCACCATGATGACAAAGGAAAACCCAACAAAACCCAACGGAGACCCCAAAACACGTCAAAAACAACCCAAAAAGAACACGATCACACGCAAAAACAAAAGAAAATCCCAAAAGCCATAGATCCACCGCAAAATTCCCCCTAAACCTACCTGATGTTCTCCAAAACCCACAATTTACACTTTTCCACCATGATGACCAATAAGAAGCCAAGTAAAACCCAGCGGAGACCCCAAAACACGTCAAAAACACCCCAAAAAAGAACAGGATCAACCCCCCAAAAAACAGAAAAAAAAAAAAAACAAAACCATAGATCCATCCCAAAACCATCCTAAACCTACCAGGTGTTCTCCAAAACCCAGAATTTTCCATTTTCCAACATGATTACGAACAAAACCCAACTAAAACCCAGCGGAGACCCCAAAACACGTCAAAAACACGCCCAAAAAGAACTGGATCAGAAGAAAAAACCCCAATACCATGAATTTCCCTTCAAACCACCCTAAACTCACTTGATCTTCTCCAAAACCCACAATCCACTCCCATTGAACTTAACGACCAACGAGAACCCAACGAAATCCAATGGAGACCACAAAACACTTCAAAAACACCCCAAACAAAAACGCGATCAACCCCAAACCAGAAAGATAATCCCAAAAGCCATAGATCCACCCCGAAGGTCCCCCTAAACCTACCTGATGTTCTCCAAAACCCACAATTTACACTTTTCCACCATGATGACTAATAAGAAGCCAAGTAAAACGCAACGGAGACCCCAAAACACGTCAAAAACACCCCAAAAAAGAACACGATCACCACAAAAAAAAAAAAAAAAAAAAAAAAAAAAAAAACAGAAGAAAACCCCAAAACCATAGATCCACCCCAAAACCACCCTAAACCTACCTGATATTCTCCAAAACCCACAATTTACAATTTTCCAACATGATGACCAACAAGAACCCAACTAAAACCCAACGGAGACCCAAAAACACATCAAAAACACGCCAAAAAAGAACTGGATCAGAAGAGAAAACCCCAATACCATGAATTTCCCCCCAAAACCACCCTAAACTCACCTGATCGTCTCCAAACCCCACAATCCACTCCCATTGAACTTAACGACGACTGACAACACAACGAAACCCAACGGAGACCCAAAAACACGTCAAAAACACCCCAGAAAAGAACAGGATCACCCCAACAAACAGAAGAAAAACTCAAATACCATGAATCCACCCCAGAAGTCCCCCTAAAACTACCTGAAGTTCTCCAAAAATCGCAATTTACCATTTTCCACCACGATGACAACGGAAAACGCAACAAAACCCAACGGAGACCATAAAACACGTCACAAACACCCCCAAAAAGAATAGGATCACGCCCAAAAACGAAAGAAAATCCCCAAAATCATAGATCCACCCCAAAACCACCCTAAACCTACCTGATTGTACTGGGTCTGGCTGGAATGTTAACTTTCCCGGCAGCAGCCCATACAGTGCCGTACTCTGTACTTGTAGCTGGAACAGCAGTGTTATCACACCAGTGTTGTGTCTACTGCTGAGCAGCAGTGGCACAGCATTGGGCCTTTCTCTAACCCTCCTAGGGGGTGGGCAAAAAGTGAGGAGAGAAACATCACTATGGCAGCTGACCTAAACCAATCAAAGGGATATTCCATACCATGTGGTGTCACACTCAGCAATAAAAGGAGGAAACAGGAAGAAGAGGGGAGGGGTGGGCTCTCGTTGAGAAGACCTCGGTCCTCCTCTCGAACACCGGCTGCGTGCGTTGAGGCCTTGCTTCAAGGACGTGGTCAATCATCGCTCATTTGTGGGAAGTAGAGAGTAATTTCTTTCCTCTGCACTTCCATATAGCTTTCATTTATTTTGTTTGTTTGTTTTCCTCCCTTGTTCCCCTTTTCCCTTTTACTTCCCCTTAGTTAAATTGTTTAGTTCATGGTAGTCTTTATTTAATTATTATAATTATTTCCCTTTAAATAATTATCCTTATCTCAACCCGTGAGTTGTTCTTTGCTTTACTTCTCCCCCTCCTCATCTAAAGGAGGGGGAGTGAGAGAGCGGTTGTGGGGTTTAGCTGCCCAGCACGGTAAAAACACCACACTGATGTTCTCCAAAACCCAAAGTCCACTCCCAACCACCATAAAACCCATTAGGAACCCAACAAAGCCCAACGGAGACACCAAAACACGGCATAAACACCCCAAAAAAGAGCAGGATCATCCCAAAATAACAGAAGTAAACCCCAAAAGACATAGATCCACCCCAAAAGGCCACCTAAACCTACCTGATGTTCTCCAAAACCCACAATTTACCATTTTCCACCATGATGACAACGGAAAACCCAACGAAACCCAACGGAGACCCCAAAAAACGTTAAAAACACCCCAAAAAAGAACTGGATAAGAAGAAAAAAAAAAAAACAAAACCCATGAATTTCCCCACAAAGCCACCCTAAACCCACCTGATCTTCTCCAAATCCCACATTTCACTCCCATTCACCATGATGAATACAAGAACCGAACAAAACGTAACGGAGACCACAAAACACGTCAAAAACACCACAAAAAAGAACAGGATCACCCCAGAAAACTGGAAGAAAATACCCCAAAACCATAGATCCACCCCAAATGTCCCCCTAAACCTACCTGATGTTCTCCAAATCCCAAAGTCCACTCCCGACCACCATAAAACCCATTAGGAACCCAACAACACCCAACGGAGATCCCAAAAAACGTCATAAACAACCCAAACAAGAACAGGATCACCCCCAAAAACGAAAGAAAACCCCAAAAGCCATAGATCCACCGCAAAATTCCCCCTAAACCTACCTGATGTTCTCCAAAACCCACAATTTACACTTTTCCACCATGATGACCAATAAGAAGCCAAGTAAAACCCAGCGGAGACCCCAAAACACGTCAAAAACAAACCAAAAAAGAACAGGATCAACCCCCCAAAAAACAGAAAAAAAAAAAAAAACAAAACCATAGATCCATCCCAAAACCATCCTAAACCTACCAGGTGTTCTCCAAAACCCAGAATTTTCCATTTTCCAACATGATTACGAACAAAACCCAACTAAAACCCAGCGGAGACCCCAAAACACGTCAAAAACACGCCCAAAAAGAAGTGGATCAGAAGAAAAAACCCCAATACCATGAATTTCCCTTCAAACCACCCTAAACTCACTTGATCTTCTCCAAAACCCACAATCCACTCCCATTGAACTTAACGACCAACGAGAACCCAACGAAATCCAATGGAGACCACAAAACACTTCAAAAACACCCCAAACAAAAACGCGATCAACCCCAAACCAGAAAGATAATCCCAAAAGCCATAGATCCACCCCGAAGGTCCCCCTAAACCTACCTGATGTTCTCCAAAACCCACAATTTACACTTTTCCACCATGATGACTAATAAGAAGCCAAGTAAAACGCAACGGAGACCCCAAAACACGTCAAAAACACCCCAAAAAAGAACACGATCACCACAAAAAAAAAAAAAAAAAAAAAAAAAAAAAAAAAAACAGAAGAAAACCCCAAAACCATAGATCCACCCCAAAACCACCCTAAACCTACCTGATATTCTCCAAAACCCACAATTTACAATTTTCCAACATGATGACCAACAAGAACCCAACTAAAACCCAACGGAGACCCAAAAACACATCAAAAACACGCCAAAAAAGAACTGGATCAGAAGAGAAAACCCCAATACCATGAATTTCCCCCCAAAACCACCCTAAACTCACCTGATCGTCTCCAAACCCCACAATCCACTCCCATTGAACTTAACGACGACTGACAACACAACGAAACCCAACGGAGACCCAAAAACACGTCAAAAACACCCCAGAAAAGAACAGGATCACCCCAACAAACAGAAGAAAAACTCAAATACCATGAATCCACCCCAGAAGTCCCCCTAAAACTACCTGAAGTTCTCCAAAAATCGCAATTTACCATTTTCCACCACGATGACAACGGAAAACGCAACAAAACCCAACGGAGACCATAAAACACGTCACAAACACCCCCAAAAAGAATAGGATCACGCCCAAAAACGAAAGAAAATCCCCAAAATCATAGATCCACCCCAAAACCACCCTAAACCTACCTGATTGTACTGGGTCTGGCTGGAATGTTAACTTTCCCGGCAGCAGCCCATACAGTGCCGTACTCTGTACTTGTAGCTGGAACAGCAGTGTTATCACACCAGTGTTGCGTCTACTGCTGAGCAGCAGTGGCACAGCATTGGGCCTTTCTCTAACCCTCCTAGGGGGTGGGCAAAAAGTGAGGAGAGAAACATCACTATGGCAGCTGACCTAAACCAATCAAAGGGATATTCCATACCATGTGGTGTCACACTCAGCAATAAAAGGAGGAAACAGGAAGAAGAGGGGAGGGGTGGGCTCTCGTTGAGAAGACCTCGGTCCTCCTCTCGAACACCGGCTGCGTGCGTTGAGGCCTTGCTTCAAGGACGTGGTCAATCATCGCTCATTTGTGGGAAGTAGAGAGTAATTTCTTTCCTCTGCACTTCCATATAGCTTTCATTTATTTTGTTTGTTTGTTTTCCTCCCTTGTTCCCCTTTTCCCTTTTACTTCCCCTTAGTTAAATTGTTTAGTTCATGGTAGTCTTTATTTAATTATTATAATTATTTCCCTTTAAATAATTATCCTTATCTCAACCCGTGAGTTGTTCTTTGCTTTACTTCTCCCCCTCCTCATCTAAAGGAGGGGGAGTGAGAGAGCGGTTGTGGGGTTTAGCTGCCCAGCACGGTAAAAACACCACACTGATGTTCTCCAAAACCCAAAGTCCACTCCCAACCACCATAAAACCCATTAGGAACCCAACAAAGCCCAACGGAGACACCAAAACACGGCATAAACACCCCAAAAAAGAACAGGATCATCCCAAAATAACAGAAGTAAACCCCAAAAGACATAGATCCACCCCAAAAGGCCACCTAAACCTACCTGATGTTCTCCAAAACCCACAATTTACCATTTTCCACCATGATGACAACGGAAAACCCAACGAAACCCAACGGAGACCCCAAAAAACGTTAAAAACACCCCAAAAAAGAACTGGATAAGAAGAAAAAAAAAAAACAAAACCCATGAATTTCCCCACAAAGCCACCCTAAACCCACCTGATCTTCTCCAAATCCCACATTTCACTCCCATTCACCATGATGAATACAAGAACCCAACAAAACCTAACGGAGACCACAAAACACGTCAAAAACACCACAAAAAAGAACAGGATCACCCCAGAAAACTGGAAGAAAATACCCCAAAACCATAGATCCACCCCAAATGTCCCCCTAAACCTACCTGATGTTCTCCAAATCCCAAAGTCCACTCCCGACCACCATAAAACCCATTAGGAACCCAACAACACCCAACGGAGACCCCAAAAAACGTCATAAACAACCCAAACAAGAACAGGATCACCCCCAAAAACGAAAGAAAACCCCAAAAGCCATAGATCCACCCCAAAAGTCCCCCCAAACCTACATGATGATCTCCAAAACCCACAATTTACACTTTTCCACCATGATGACAAAGGAAAACCCAACAAAACCCAACGGAGACCACAAAACACGTCAAAAACAACCCAAAAAGAACACGATCACACGCAAAAACAAAAGAAAATCCCAAAAGCCATAGATCCACCGCAAAATTCCCCCTAAACCTACCTGATGTTCTCCAAAACCCACAATTTACACTTTTCCACCATGATGACCAATAAGAAGCCAAGTAAAACCCAGCGGAGACCCCAAAACACGTCAAAAACACCCCAAAAAAGAACAGGATCAACCCCCCAAAAAACAGAAAAAAAAAAAAAAAACAAAACCATAGATCCATCCCAAAACCATCCTAAACCTACCAGGTGTTCTCCAAAACCCAGAATTTTCCATTTTCCAACATGATTACGAACAAAACCCAACTAAAACCCAGCGGAGACCCCAAAACACGTCAAAAACACGCCCAAAAAGAACTGGATCAGAAGAAAAAACCCCAATACCATGAATTTCCCTTCAAACCACCCTAAACTCACTTGATCTTCTCCAAAACCCACAATCCACTCCCATTGAACTTAACGACCAACGAGAACCCAACGAAATCCAATGGAGACCACAAAACACTTCAAAAACACCCCAAACAAAAACGCGATCAACCCCAAACCAGAAAGATAATCCCAAAAGCCATAGATCCACCCCGAAGGTCCCCCTAAACCTACCTGATGTTCTCCAAAACCCACAATTTACACTTTTCCACCATGATGACTAATAAGAAGCCAAGTAAAACGCAACGGAGACCCCAAAACACGTCAAAAACACCCCAAAAAAGAACACGATCACCACAAAAAAAAAAAAAAAACAAAAAACAAAAAAAAAAAAAACAGAAGAAAACCCCAAAACCATAGATCCACCCCAAAACCACCCTAAACCTACCTGATATTCTCCAAAACCCACAATTTACAATTTTCCAACATGATGACCAACAAGAACCCAACTAAAACCCAACGGAGACCCAAAAACACATCAAAAACACGCCAAAAAAGAACTGGATCAGAAGAGAAAACCCCAATACCATGAATTTCCCCCCAAAACCACCCTAAACTCACCTGATCGTCTCCAAACCCCACAATCCACTCCCATTGAACTTAACGACGACTGACAACACAACGAAACCCAACGGAGACCCAAAAACACGTCAAAAACACCCCAGAAAAGAACAGGATCACCCCAACAAACAGAAGAAAAACTCAAATACCATGAATCCACCCCAGAAGTCCCCCTAAAACTACCTGAAGTTCTCCAAAAATCGCAATTTACCATTTTCCACCACGATGACAACGGAAAACGCAACAAAACCCAACGGAGACCATAAAACACGTCACAAACACCCCCAAAAAGAATAGGATCACGCCCAAAAACGAAAGAAAATCCCCAAAATCATAGATCCACCCCAAAACCACCCTAAACCTACCTGATTGTACTGGGTCTGGCTGGAATGTTAACTTTCCCGGCAGCAGCCCATACAGTGCCGTACTCTGTACTTGTAGCTGGAACAGCAGTGTTATCACACCAGTGTTGCGTCTACTGCTGAGCAGCAGTGGCACAGCATTGGGCCTTTCTCTAACCCTCCTAGGGGGTGGGCAAAAAGTGAGGAGAGAAACATCACTATGGCAGCTGACCTAAACCAATCAAAGGGATATTCCATACCATGTGGTGTCACACTCAGCAATAAAAGGAGGAAACAGGAAGAAGAGGGGAGGGGTGGGCTCTCGTTGAGAAGACCTCGGTCCTCCTCTCGAACACCGGCTGCGTGCGTTGAGGCCTTGCTTCAAGGACGTGGTCAATCATCGCTCATTTGTGGGAAGTAGAGAGTAATTTCTTTCCTCTGCACTTCCATATAGCTTTCATTTATTTTGTTTGTTTGTTTTCCTCCCTTGTTCCCCTTTTCCCTTTTACTTCCCCTTAGTTAAATTGTTTAGTTCATGGTAGTCTTTATTTAATTATTATAATTATTTCCCTTTAAATAATTATCCTTATCTCAACCCGTGAGTTGTTCTTTGCTTTACTTCTCCCCCTCCTCATCTAAAGGAGGGGGAGTGAGAGAGCGGTTGTGGGGTTTAGCTGCCCAGCACGGTAAAAACACCACACTGATGTTCTCCAAAACCCAAAGTCCACTCCCAACCACCATAAAACCCATTAGGAACCCAACAAAGCCCAACGGAGACACCAAAACACGGCATAAACACCCCAAAAAAGAACAGGATCATCCCAAAATAACAGAAGTAAACCCCAAAAGACATAGATCCACCCCAAAAGGCCCCCCAAACCTACCTGATGTTCTCCAAAACCCACAATTTACCATTTTCCACCATGATGACAACGGAAAACCCAACAAAACCCAACGGAGACCACAAAACACGTCAAAAACAACCCAAAAAAGAACACGATCACACGCAAAAACAAAAGAAAATCCCAAAAGCCATAGATCCACCGCAAAAGTCCCCCTAAACCTACCTGATGTTCTCCAAAACCCACAATTTACACTTTTCCACCATGATGACCAATAAGAAGCCAAGTAAAACCCAGCGGAGACCCCAAAACACGTCAAAAACACCCCAAAAAAGAACAGGATCAACCCCCCAAAAAACAGAAAAAAAAAAAAAACAAAACCATAGATCCATCCCAAAACCATCCTAAACCTACCAGGTGTTCTCCAAAACCCAGAATTTTCCATTTTCCAACATGATTACGAACAAAACCCAACTAAAACCCAGCGGAGACCCCAAAACACGTCAAAAACACGCCCAAAAAGAACTGGATCAGAAGAAAAAACCCCAGTACCATGAATTTCCCTTCAAACCACCCTAAACTCACTTGATCTTCTCCAAAACCCACAATCCACTCCCATTGAACTTAACGACCAACGAGAACCCAACGAAATCCAATGGAGACCACAAAACACTTCAAAAACACCCCAAAAAAGAACAGGATCAACCCCAAACCTGGAAGATAATCCCAAAAGCCATAGATCCACCCCAAATATCCCCCTAAACCTACCTGATGTTCTCCAAAACCCACAATTTACACTTTTCCACCATGATGACTAATAAGAAGCCAAGTAAAACGCAACGGAGACCCCAAAACACGTCAAAAACACCCCAAAAAAGAACATGATCACCACAAAAAAAAAAAAAAAAAAAAAAAAAAAAAAAAAACAGAAGAAAACCCCAAAACCATAGATCCACCCCAAAACCACCCTAAACCTACCTGATATTCTCCAAAACCCACAATTTACAATTTTCCAACATGATGACCAACAAGAACCCAACTAAAACCCAACGGAGACCCAAAAACACATCAAAAACACGCCAAAAAAGAACTGGATCAGAAGAGAAAACCCCAATACCATGAATTTCCCCCCAAAACCACCCTAAACTCACCTGATCGTCTCCAAACCCCACAATCCACTCCCATTGAACTTAACGACGACTGACAACACAACGAAACCCAACGGAGACCCAAAAACACGTCAAAAACACCCCAGAAAAGAACAGGATCACCCCAACAAACAGAAGAAAAACTCAAATACCATGAATCCACCCCAGAAGTCCCCCTAAAACTACCTGAAGTTCTCCAAAAATCGCAATTTACCATTTTCCACCACGATGACAACGGAAAACGCAACAAAACCCAACGGAGACCATAAAACACGTCACAAACACCCCCAAAAAGAATAGGATCACGCCCAAAAACGAAAGAAAATCCCCAAAATCATAGATCCACCCCAAAACCACCCTAAACCTACCTGATTGTACTGGGTCTGGCTGGAATGTTAACTTTCCCGGCAGCAGCCCATACAGTGCCGTACTCTGTACTTGTAGCTGGAACAGCAGTGTTATCACACCAGTGTTGCGTCTACTGCTGAGCAGCAGTGGCACAGCATTGGGCCTTTCTCTAACCCTCCTAGGGGGTGGGCAAAAAGTGAGGAGAGAAACATCACTATGGCAGCTGACCTAAACCAATCAAAGGGATATTCCATACCATGTGGTGTCACACTCAGCAATAAAAGGAGGAAACAGGAAGAAGAGGGGAGGGGTGGGCTCTCGTTGAGAAGACCTCGGTCCTCCTCTCGAACACCGGCTGCGTGCGTTGAGGCCTTGCTTCAAGGACGTGGTCAATCATCGCTCATTTGTGGGAAGTAGAGAGTAATTTCTTTCCTCTGCACTTCCATATAGCTTTCATTTATTTTGTTTGTTTGTTTTCCTCCCTTGTTCCCCTTTTCCCTTTTACTTCCCCTTAGTTAAATTGTTTAGTTCATGGTAGTCTTTATTTAATTATTATAATTATTTCCCTTTAAATAATTATCCTTATCTCAACCCGTGAGTTGTTCTTTGCTTTACTTCTCCCCCTCCTCATCTAAAGGAGGGGGAGTGAGAGAGCGGTTGTGGGGTTTAGCTGCCCAGCACGGTAAAAACACCACACTGATGTTCTCCAAAACCCAAAGTCCACTCCCAACCACCATAAAACCCATTAGGAACCCAACAAAGCCCAACGGAGACACCAAAACACGGCATAAACACCCCAAAAAAGAACAGGATCATCCCAAAATAACAGAAGTAAACCCCAAAAGACATAGATCCACACCAAAAGGCCCCCCAAACCTACCTGATGTTCTCCAAAACCCACAATTTACCATTTTCCACCATGATGACAACGGAAAACCCAACAAAACCCAACGGAGACCACAAAACACGTCAAAAACAACCCAAAAAAGAACACGATCACACGCAAAAACAAAAGAAAATCCCAAAAGCCATAGATCCACCGCAAAAGTCCCCCTAAACCTACCTGATGTTCTCCAAAACCCACAATTTACACTTTTCCACCATGATGACCAATAAGAAGCCAAGTAAAACCCAGCGGAGACCCCAAAACACGTCAAAAACACCCCAAAAAAGAACAGGATCAACCCCCCAAAAAACAGAAAAAAAAAAAAAACAAAACCATAGATCCATCCCAAAACCATCCTAAACCTACCAGGTGTTCTCCAAAACCCAGAATTTTCCATTTTCCAACATGATTACGAACAAAACCCAACTAAAACCCAGCGGAGACCCCAAAACACGTCAAAAACACGCCCAAAAAGAACTGGATCAGAAGAAAAAACCCCAGTACCATGAATTTCCCTTCAAACCACCCTAAACTCACTTGATCTTCTCCAAAACCCACAATCCACTCCCATTGAACTTAACGACCAACGAGAACCCAACGAAATCCAATGGAGACCACAAAACACTTCAAAAACACCCCAAACAAGAACGCGATCAACCCCAAACCTGGAAGATAATCCCAAAAGCCATAGATCCACCCCGAAGGTCCCCCTAAACCTACCTGATGTTCTCCAAAACCCACAATTTACACTTTTCCACCATGATGACTAATAAGAAGCCAAGTAAAACGCAACGGAGACCCCAAAACACGTCAAAAACACCCCAAAAAAGAACACGATCACCACAAAAAAAAAAAAAAAAAAAAAAAAAAAAAAAAAAACAGAAGAAAACCCCAAAACCATAGATCCACCCCAAAACCACCCTAAACCTACCTGATATTCTCCAAAACCCACAATTTACAATTTTCCAACATGATGACCAACAAGAACCCAACTAAAACCCAACGGAGACCCAAAAACACATCAAAAACACGCCAAAAAAGAACTGGATCAGAAGAGAAAACCCCAATACCATGAATTTCCCCCCAAAACCACCCTAAACTCACCTGATCGTCTCCAAACCCCACAATCCACTCCCATTGAACTTAACGACGACTGACAACACAACGAAACCCAACGGAGACCCAAAAACACGTCAAAAACACCCCAGAAAAGAACAGGATCACCCCAACAAACAGAAGAAAAACTCAAATACCATGAATCCACCCCAGAAGTCCCCCTAAAACTACCTGAAGTTCTCCAAAAATCGCAATTTACCATTTTCCACCACGATGACAACGGAAAACGCAACAAAACCCAACGGAGACCATAAAACACGTCACAAACACCCCCAAAAAGAATAGGATCACGCCCAAAAACGAAAGAAAATCCCCAAAATCATAGATCCACCCCAAAACCACCCTAAACCTACCTGATTGTACTGGGTCTGGCTGGAATGTTAACTTTCCCGGCAGCAGCCCATACAGTGCCGTACTCTGTACTTGTAGCTGGAACAGCAGTGTTATCACACCAGTGTTGTGTCTACTGCTGAGCAGCAGTGGCACAGCATTGGGCCTTTCTCTAACCCTCCTAGGGGGTGGGCAAAAAGTGAGGAGAGAAACATCACTATGGCAGCTGACCTAAACCAATCAAAGGGATATTCCATACCATGTGGTGTCACACTCAGCAATAAAAGGAGGAAACAGGAAGAAGAGGGGAGGGGTGGGCTCTCGTTGAGAAGACCTCGGTCCTCCTCTCGAACACCGGCTGCGTGCGTTGAGGCCTTGCTTCAAGGACGTGGTCAATCATCGCTCATTTGTGGGAAGTAGAGAGTAATTTCTTTCCTCTGCACTTCCATATAGCTTTCATTTATTTTGTTTGTTTGTTTTCCTCCCTTGTTCCCCTTTTCCCTTTTACTTCCCCTTAGTTAAATTGTTTAGTTCATGGTAGTCTTTATTTAATTATTATAATTATTTCCCTTTAAATAATTATCCTTATCTCAACCCGTGAGTTGTTCTTTGCTTTACTTCTCCCCCTCCTCATCTAAAGGAGGGGGAGTGAGAGAGCGGTTGTGGGGTTTAGCTGCCCAGCACGGTAAAAACACCACACTGATGTTCTCCAAAACCCAAAGTCCACTCCCAACCACCATAAAACCCATTAGGAACCCAACAGAGCCCAACGGAGACACCAAAACACGGCATAAACACCCCAAAAAAGAACAGGATCATCCCAAAATAACAGAAGTAAACCCCAAAAGACATAGATCCACCCCAAAAGGCCCCCTAAACCTACCTGATGTTCTCCAAAACCCACAATTTACCATTTTCCACCATGATGACAACGGAAAACCCAACGAAACCCAACGGAGACCCCAAAAAAACGTTAAAAACACCACAAAAAAGAACTGGATAAGAAGAAAAAAAAAAACAAAAACCATGAATTTCCCCACAAAGCCACCCTAAACCCACCTGATCTTCTCCAAATCCCACATTTCACTCCCATTCACCATGATGACTACAAGAACCCAACAAAACCTAACGGAGACCACAAAACACGTCAAAAACACCACAAAAAAGAACAGGATCACCCCAGAAAACTGGAAGAAAATACCCCAAAACCATAGATCCACCCCAAATGTCCCCCTAAACCTACCTGATGTTCTCCAAATCCCAAAGTCCACTCCCGACCACCATAAAACCCATTAGGAACCCAACAACACCCAACGGAGACCCCAAAAAACGTCATAAACAAACCAAACAAGAACAGGATCACCCCCAAAAATGAAAGAAAACCCCAAAAGCCATAGATCCACCCCAAAAGTCCCCCCAAACCTACATGATGATCTCCAAAACCCACAATTTACACTTTTCCACCATGATGACAAAGGAAAACCCAACAAAACCCAACGGAGACCACAAAACACGTCAAAAACACGCCAAAAAAGAACACGATCACACGCAAAAACAAAAGAAAATCCCAAAAGCCATAGATCCACCGCAAAATTCCCCCTAAACCTACCTGATGTTCTCCAAAACCCACAATTTACACTTTTCCACCATGATGACCAATAAGAAGCCAAGTAAAACCCAGTGGAGACCCCAAAACACGTCAAAAACAAACCAAAAAAGAACAGGATCAACCCCCCAAAAAACAGAAAAAAAAAAAAAAACAAAACCATAGATCCATCCCAAAACCATCCTAAACCTACCAGGTGTTCTCCAAAACCCAGAATTTTCCATTTTCCAACATGATTACGAACAAAACCCAACTAAAACCCAACGGAGACCCCAAAACACGTCAAAAACACGCCCAAAAAGAAGTGGATCAGAAGAAAAAACCCCAATACCATGAATTTCCCTTCAAACCACCCTAAACTCACTTGATCTTCTCCAAAACCCACAATCCACTCCCATTGAACTTAACGACCAACGAGAACCCAACGAAATCCAATGGAGACCACAAAACACTTCAAAAACACCCCAAACAAGAACGCGATCAACCCCAAACCAGAAAGATAATCCCAAAAGCCAAAGATCCACCCCAAAAGTCCCCCTTAACCTACCTGATGTACTCCAAAACCCACAATTTACACTTTTCCACCATGATGACAAAGGAAAACCCAACGAAACCCAGCGGAGACCCCAAAACACGTCAAAAACAAACCAAAAAAGAACAGGATCAACCCCCCAAAAAAACAGAAAAAAAAAAAAACAAAACCATAGATCCATCCCAAAACCATCCTAAACCTACCAGGTGTTCTCCAAAACCCAGAATTTTCCATTTTCCAACATGATTACGAACAAAACCCAACTAAAACCCAACGGAGACCCAAAAACACGTCAAAAACACGCCAAAAAAGAACAGGATCAGAAGAAAAAAACCCAATACCATGAATTTCCCCCCAAACCACCCTAAACTCTCTTGATCTCCTCCAAAACCCACAATCCACTCCCATTGAACTTAACGACCAACGAGAACCCAACGAAATCCAATGGAGACCACAAAACACTTCAAAAACACCCCAAAAAAGAACAGGATCAACCCCAAACCTGGAAGATAATCCCAAAAGCCATAGATCCACCCCAAATATCCCCCTAAACCTACCTGATGTTCTCCAAAACCCACAATTTAAACTATTCCAACAGGAAGACCAATAAGAAGCCAACTAAAACCCAAGGGAGACCACAAAACACGTCAAAAACACACCAAAAAAGAACACGATCACCCCAGAAAACACAAGAAAATACCAAAAGCCATAGATCCACCCCGAAGGTCCCCCTAAACCTACCTGATGTTCTCCAAAACCCACAATTTACACTTTTCCACCATGATGACCAATAAGAAGCCAAGTAAAACGCAACGGAGACCCCAAAACACGTCAAAAACACCCCAAAAAAGAACACGATGACCACAAAAAAAAAAAAAAAAAAAAAAAAAAACCAGAAGAAAACCCCAAAACCATAGATCCACCCCAAAACCACCCTAAACCTACCTGATATTCTCCAAAACCCACAATTTACAATTTTCCAACATGATGACCAACAAGAACCCAACTAAAACCCAACGGAGACCCAAAAACACATCAAAAACACGCCAAAAAAGAACTGGATCAGAAGAGAAAACCCCAATACCTTGAATTTCCCCCCAAAACCACCCTAAACTCACCTGATCGTCTCCAAACCCCACAATCCACTCCCATTGAACTTAACGACGACTGACAACACAACGAAACCCAACGGAGACCCAAAAACACGTCAAAAATACCCCAGAAAAGAACAGGATCACCCCAACAAACAGAAGAAAAACTCAAATACCATGAATCCACCCCAGAAGTCCCCCTAAAACTACCTGAAGTTCTCCAAAAATCGCAATTTACCATTTTCCACCACGATGACAACAGAAAACGCAACAAAACCCAACGGAGACCATAAAACACGTCACAAACACCCCCAAAAAGAATAGGATCACGCCCAAAAACGAAAGAAAATCCCCAAAATCATAGATCCACCCCAAAACCACCCTAAACCTACCTGATTGTACTGGGTCTGGCTGGAATGTTAACTTTCCCGGCAGCAGCCCATACAGTGCCGTACTCTGTACTTGTAGCTGGAACAGCAGTGTTATCACACCAGTGTTGTGTCTACTGCTGAGCAGCAGTGGCACAGCATTGGGCCTTTCTCTAACCCTCCTAGGGGGTGGGCAAAAAGTGAGGAGAGAAACATCACTATGGCAGCTGACCTAAACCAATCAAAGGGATATTCCATACCATGTGGTGTCACACTCAGCAATAAAAGGAGGAAACAGGAAGAAGAGGGGAGGGGTGGGCTCTCGTTGAGAAGACCTCGGTCCTCCTCTCAAACACCGGCTGCGTGCGTTGAGGCCTTGCTTCAAGGACGTGGTCAATCATCGCTCATTTGTGGGAAGTAGAGAGTAATTTCTTTCCTCTGCACTTCCATATAGCTTTCATTTATTTTGTTTGTTTGTTTTCCTCCCTTGTTCCCCTTTTCCCTTTTACTTCCCCTTAGTTAAATTGTTTAGTTCATGGTAGTCTTTATTTAATTATTATAATTATTTCCCTTTAAATAATTATCCTTATCTCAACCCGTGAGTTGTTCTTTGCTTTACTTCTCCCCCTCCTCATCTAAAGGAGGGGGAGTGAGAGAGCGGTTGTGGGGTTTAGCTGCCCAGCACGGTAAAAACACCACACTGATGTTCTCCAAAACCCAAAGTCCACTCCCAACCACCATAAAACCCATTAGGAACCCAACAAAGCCCAACGGAGACACCAAAACACGGCATAAACACCCCAAAAAAGAACAGGATCATCCCAAAATAACAGAAGTAAACCCCAAAAGACATAGATCCACCCCAAAAGGCCCCCTAAACCTACCTGATGTTCTCCAAAACCCACAATTTACCATTTTACACCATGATGACAACGGAAAACCCAACAAAACCCAACGGAGACCCCAAAAAACGTTAAAAACACCCCAAAAAAGAACTGGATAAGAAGAAAAAAAAAAACAAAAACCATGAATTTCCCCACAAAGCCACCCTAAACCCACCTGATCTTCTCCAAATCCCACATTTCACTCCCATTCACCATGATGAATACAAGAACCCAACAAAACCTAACGGAGACCACAAAACACGTCAAAAACACCACAGAAAAGAACAGGATCACCCCAGAAAACTGGAAGAAAATACCCCAAAACCATAGATCCAACCCAAATGTCCCCCTAAACCTACCTGATGTTCTCCAAATCCCAAAGTCCACTCCCGACCACCATAAAACCCATTAGGAACCCAACAACACCCAACGGAGACCCCAAAAAACGTCATAAACAACCCAAACAAGAACAGGATCACCCCCAAAAACGAAAGAAAACCCCAAAAGCCATAGATCCACCCCAAAAGTCCCCCCAAACCTACATGATGATCTCCAAAACCCACAATTTACACTTTTCCACCATGATGACAAAGGAAAACCCAACAAAACCCAACGGAGACCACAAAACACGTCAAAAACAACCCAAAAAAGAACACGATCACACGCAAAAACAAAAGAAAATCCCAAAAGCCATAGATCCACCGCAAAATTCCCCCTAAACCTACCTGATGTTCTCCAAAACCCACAATTTACACTTTTCCACCATGATGACCAATAAGAAGCCAAGTAAAACCCAGCGGAGACCCCAAAACACGTCAAAAACACCCCAAAAAAGAACAGGATCAACCCCCCAAAAAACAGAAAAAAAAAAAAAACAAAACCATAGATCCATCCCAAAACCATCCTAAACCTACCAGGTGTTCTCCAAAACCCAGAATTTTCCATTTTCCAACATGATTACGAACAAAACCCAACTAAAACCCAGCGGAGACCCCAAAACACGTCAAAAACACGCCCAAAAAGAAGTGGATCAGAAGAAAAAACCCCAATACCATGAATTTCCCTTCAAACCACCCTAAACTCACTTGATCTTCTCCAAAACCCACAATCCACTCCCATTGAACTTAACGACCAACGAGAACCCAACGAAATCCAATGGAGACCACAAAACACTTCAAAAACACCCCAAACAAGAACGCGATCAACCCCAAACCAGAAAGATAATCCCAAAAGCCATAGATCCACCCCAAAAGTCCCCCTAAACCTACCTGATGTACTCCAAAACCCACAATTTACACTTTTCCACCATGATGACAAAGGAAAACCCAACGAAACCAGGCGGAGACCCCAAAACACGTCAAAAACACCCCAAAAAAGAACAGGATCAACCCCCCAAAAAAACAGAAAAAAAAAAAAACAAAACCATAGATCCATCCCAAAACCATCCTAAACCTACCAGGTGTTCTCCAAAACCCAGAATTTTCCATTTTCCAACATGATTACGAACAAAACCCAACTAAAACCCAACGGAGACCCAAAAACACGTCAAAAACACGCCAAAAAAGAACAGGATCGGAAGAAAAAAACCCAATACCATGAATTTCCCCCCAAACCACCCTAAACTCTCTTGATCTCCTCCAAAACCCACAATCCACTCCCATTGAACTTAACGACCAACGAGAACCCAACGAAATCCAATGGAGACCACAAAACACTTCAAAAACACCCCAAAAAAGAACAGGATCAACCCCAAACCTGGAAGATAATCCCAAAAGCCATAGATCCACCCCAAATATCCCCCTAAACCTACCTGATGTTCTCCAAAACCCACAATTTACACTTTTCCACCATGATGACTAATAAGAAGCCAAGTAAAACGCAACGGAGACCCCAAAACACGTCAAAAACACCCCAAAAAAGAACATGATCACCACAAAAAAAAAAAAAAAAAAAAAAAAAAAAAAAAAACAGAAGAAAACCCCAAAACCATAGATCCACCCCAAAACCACCCTAAACCTACCTGATATTCTCCAAAACCCACAATTTACAATTTTCCAACATGATGACCAACAAGAACCCAACTAAAACCCAACGGAGACCCAAAAACACATCAAAAACACGCCAAAAAAGAACTGGATCAGAAGAGAAAACCCCAATACCATGAATTTCCCCCCAAAACCACCCTAAACTCACCTGATCGTCTCCAAACCCCACAATCCACTCCCATTGAACTTAACGACGACTGACAACACAACGAAACCCAACGGAGACCCAAAAACACGTCAAAAACACCCCAGAAAAGAACAGGATCACCCCAACAAACAGAAGAAAAACTCAAATACCATGAATCCACCCCAGAAGTCCCCCTAAAACTACCTGAAGTTCTCCAAAAATCGCAATTTACCATTTTCCACCACGATGACAACGGAAAACGCAACAAAACCCAACGGAGACCATAAAACACGTCACAAACACCCCCAAAAAGAATAGGATCACGCCCAAAAACGAAAGAAAATCCCCAAAATCATAGATCCACCCCAAAACCACCCTAAACCTACCTGATTGTACTGGGTCTGGCTGGAATGTTAACTTTCCCGGCAGCAGCCCATACAGTGCCGTACTCTGTACTTGTAGCTGGAACAGCAGTGTTATCACACCAGTGTTGCGTCTACTGCTGAGCAGCAGTGGCACAGCATTGGGCCTTTCTCTAACCCTCCTAGGGGGTGGGCAAAAAGTGAGGAGAGAAACATCACTATGGCAGCTGACCTAAACCAATCAAAGGGATATTCCATACCATGTGGTGTCACACTCAGCAATAAAAGGAGGAAACAGGAAGAAGAGGGGAGGGGTGGGCTCTCGTTGAGAAGACCTCGGTCCTCCTCTCGAACACCGGCTGCGTGCGTTGAGGCCTTGCTTCAAGGACGTGGTCAATCATCGCTCATTTGTGGGAAGTAGAGAGTAATTTCTTTCCTCTGCACTTCCATATAGCTTTCATTTATTTTGTTTGTTTGTTTTCCTCCCTTGTTCCCCTTTTCCCTTTTACTTCCCCTTAGTTAAATTGTTTAGTTCATGGTAGTCTTTATTTAATTATTATAATTATTTCCCTTTAAATAATTATCCTTATCTCAACCCGTGAGTTGTTCTTTGCTTTACTTCTCCCCCTCCTCATCTAAAGGAGGGGGAGTGAGAGAGCGGTTGTGGGGTTTAGCTGCCCAGCACGGTAAAAACACCACACTGATGTTCTCCAAAACCCAAAGTCCACTCCCAACCACCATAAAACCCATTAGGAACCCAACAAAGCCCAACGGAGACACCAAAACACGGCATAAACACCCCAAAAAAGAACAGGATCATCCCAAAATAACAGAAGTAAACCCCAAAAGACATAGATCCACCCCAAAAGGCCCCCCAAACCTACCTGATGTTCTCCAAAACCCACAATTTACCATTTTCCACCATGATGACAACGGAAAACCCAACGAAACCCAACGGAGACCCCAAAAAAACGTTAAAAACACCACAAAAAAGAACTGGATAAGAAGAAAAAAAAAAAACAAAAACCATGAATTTCCCCACAAAGCCACCCTAAACCCACCTGATCTTCTCCAAATCCCACATTTCACTCCCATTCACCATGATGACTACAAGAACCCAACAAAACCTAACGGAGACCACAAAACACGTCAAAAACACCACAAAAAAGAACAGGATCACCCCAGAAAACTGGAAGAAAATACCCCAAAACCATAGATCCACCCCAAATGTCCCCCTAAACCTACCTGATGTTCTCCAAATCCCAAAGTCCACTCCCGACCACCATAAAACCCATTAGGAACCCAACAACACCCAACGGAGACCCCAAAAAACGTCATAAACAACCCAAACAAGAACAGGATCACCCCCAAAAACGAAAGAAAACCCCAAAAGCCATAGATCCACCCCAAAAGTCCCCCCAAACCTACATGATGATCTCCAAAACCCACAATTTACACTTTTCCACCATGATGACATAGGAAAACACAACAAAACCCAATGGAGACCACAAAACACGTCAAAAACACCCCAAAAAAGAACACGATCACACGCAAAAACAAAAGAAAATCCCAAAAGCCATAGATCCACCGCAAAATTCCCCCTAAACCTACCTGATGTTCTCCAAAACCCACAATTTACACTTTTCCACCATGATGACCAATAAGAAGCCAAGTAAAACCCAGCGGAGACCCCAAAACACGTCAAAAACAAACCAAAAAAGAACAGGATCAACCCCCCAAAAAACAGAAAAAAAAAAAAAAAAAAACCATAGATCCATCCCAAAACCATCCTAAACCTACCAGGTGTTCTCCAAAACCCAGAATTTTCCATTTTCCAACATGATTACGAACAAAACCCAACTAAAACCCAGCGGAGACCCAAAAACACGTCAAAAACACGCCCAAAAAGAAGTGGATCAGAAGAAAAAACCCCAATACCATGAATTTCCCTTCAAACCACCCTAAACTCACTTGATCTTCTCCAAAACCCACAATCCACTCCCATTGAACTTAACGACCAACGAGAACCCAACGAAATCCAATGGAGACCACAAAACACTTCAAAAACACCCCAAACAAGAACGCGATCAACCCCAAACCAGAAAGATAATCCCAAAAGCCATAGATCCACCCCAAAAGTCCCCCTTAACCTACCTGATGTACTCCAAAACCCACAATTTACACTTTTCCACCATGATGACAAAGGAAAACCCAACGAAACCCAGCGGAGACCCCAAAACACGTCAAAAACACCCCAAAAAAGAACAGGATCAACCCCCCAAAAAAACAGAAAAAAAAAACAACAAAACCATAGATCCATCCCAAAACCATCCTAAACCTACCAGGTGTTCTCCAAAACCCAGAATTTTCCATTTTCCAACATGATTACGAACAAAACCCAACTAAAACCCAACGGAGACCCAAAAACACGTCAAAAACACGCCAAAAAAGAACAGGATCAGAAGAAAAAAACCCAATACCATGAATTTCCCCCCAAACCACCCTAAACTCTCTTGATCTCCTCCAAAACCCACAATCCACTCCCATTGAACTTAACGACCAACGAGAACCCAACGAAATCCAATGGAGACCACAAAACACTTCAAAAACACCCCAAAAAAGAACAGGATCAACCCCAAACCTGGAAGATAATCCCAAAAGCCATAGATCCACCCCAAATATCCCCCTAAACCTACCTGATGTTCTCCAAAACCCACAATTTAAACTATTCCAACATGAAGACCAATAAGAAGCCAACTAAAACCCAAGGGAGACCACAAAACACGTCAAAAACACGACAAAAAAGAACACGATCACCCCAGAAAACACAAGAAAATACCAAAAGCCATAGATCCACCCCGAAGGTCCCCCTAAACCTACCTGATGTTCTCCAAAACCCACAATTTACACTTTTCCACCATGATGACCAATAAGAAGCCAAGTAAAACGCAACGGAGACCCCAAAACACGTCAAAAACACCCCAAAAAAGAACACGATGACCACAAAAAAAAAAAAAAAAAAAAAAAAAAAAAACAGAAGAAAACCCCAAAACCATAGATCCACCCCAAAACCACCCTAAACCTACCTGATATTCTCCAAAACCCACAATTTACAATTTTCCAACATGATGACCAACAAGAACCCAACTAAAACCCAACGGAGACCCAAAAACACATCAAAAACACGCCAAAAAAGAACTGGATCAGAAGAGAAAACCCCAATACCATGAATTTCCCCCCAAAACCACCCTAAACTCACCTGATCGTCTCCAAACCCCACAATCCACTCCCATTGAACTTAACGACGACTGACAACACAACGAAACCCAACGGAGACCCAAAAACACGTCAAAAATACCCCAGAAAAGAACAGGATCACCCCAACAAACAGAAGAAAAACTCAAATACCATGAATCCACCCCAGAAGTCCCCCTAAAACTACCTGAAGTTCTCCAAAAATCGCAATTTACCATTTTCCACCACGATGACAACGGAAAACGCAACAAAACCCAACGGAGACCATAAAACACGTCACAAACACCCCCAAAAAGAATAGGATCACGCCCAAAAACGAAAGAAAATCCCCAAAATCATAGATCCACCCCAAAACCACCCTAAACCTACCTGATTGTACTGGGTCTGGCTGGAATGTTAACTTTCCCGGCAGCAGCCCATACAGTGCCGTACTCTGTACTTGTAGCTGGAACAGCAGTGTTATCACACCAGTGTTGTGTCTACTGCTGAGCAGCAGTGGCACAGCATTGGGCCTTTCTCTAACCCTCCTAGGGGGTGGGCAAAAAGTGAGGAGAGAAACATCACTATGGCAGCTGACCTAAACCAATCAAAGGGATATTCCATACCATGTGGTGTCACACTCAGCAATAAAAGGAGGAAACAGGAAGAAGAGGGGAGGGGTGGGCTCTCGTTGAGAAGACCTCGGTCCTCCTCTCAAACACCGGCTGCGTGCGTTGAGGCCTTGCTTCAAGGACGTGGTCAATCATCGCTCATTTGTGGGAAGTAGAGAGTAATTTCTTTCCTCTGCACTTCCATATAGCTTTCATTTATTTTGTTTGTTTGTTTTCCTCCCTTGTTCCCCTTTTCCCTTTTACTTCCCCTTAGTTAAATTGTTTAGTTCATGGTAGTCTTTATTTAATTATTATAATTATTTCCCTTTAAATAATTATCCTTATCTCAACCCGTGAGTTGTTCTTTGCTTTACTTCTCCCCCTCCTCATCTAAAGGAGGGGGAGTGAGAGAGCGGTTGTGGGGTTTAGCTGCCCAGCACGGTAAAAACACCACACTGATGTTCTCCAAAACCCAAAGTCCACTCCCAACCACCATAAAACCCATTAGGAACCCAACAAAGCCCAACGGAGACACCAAAACACGGCATAAACACCCCAAAAAAGAACAGGATCATCCCAAAATAACAGAAGTAAACCCCAAAAGACATAGATCCACCCCAAAAGGCCCCCCAAACCTACCTGATGTTCTCCAAAACCCACAATTTACCATTTTCCACCATGATGACAACGGAAAACCCAACGAAACCCAACGGAGACCCCAAAAAACGTTAAAAACACCACAAAAAAGAACTGGATAAGAAGAAAAAAAAAAAAACAAAAACCATGAATTTCCCCACAAAGCCACCCTAAACCCACCTGATCTTCTCCAAATCCCACATTTCACTCCCATTCACCATGATGAATACAAGAACCCAACAAAACGTAACGGAGACCACAAAACACGTCAAAAACACCACAAAAAAGAACAGGATCACCCCAGAAAACTGGAAGAAAATACCCCAAAACCATAGATCCAACCCAAATGTCCCCCTAAACCTACCTGATGTTCTCCAAATCCCAAAGTCCACTCCCGACCACCATAAAACCCATTAGGAACCCAACAACACCCAACGGAGACCCCAAAAAACGTCATAAACAACCCAAACAAGAACAGGATCACCCCCAAAAACGAAAGAAAACCCCAAAAGCCATAGATCCACCCCAAAAGTCCCCCCAAACCTACATGATGATCTCCAAAACCCACAATTTACACTTTTCCACCATGATGACAAAGGAAAACCCAACAAAACCCAACGGAAACCACAAAACACGTCAAAAACAACCCAAAAAAGAACACGATCACACGCAAAAACAAAAGAAAATCCCAAAAGCCATAGATCCACCGCAAAATTCCCCCTAAACCTACCTGATGTTCTCCAAAACCCACAATTTACACTTTTCCACCATGATGACCAATAAGAAGCCAAGTAAAACCCAGTGGAGACCCCAAAACACGTCAAAAACACCCCAAAAAAGAACAGGATCAACCCCCCAAAAAACAGAAAAAAAAAAAAAACAAAACCATAGATCCATCCCAAAACCATCCTAAACCTACCAGGTGTTCTCCAAAACCCAGAATTTTCCATTTTCCAACATGATTACGAACAAAACCCAACTAAAACCCAGCGGAGACCCCAAAACACGTCAAAAACACGCCCAAAAAGAAGTGGATCAGAAGAAAAAACCCCAATACCATGAATTTCCCTTCAAACCACCCTAAACTCACTTGATCTTCTCCAAAACCCACAATCCACTCCCATTGAACTTAACGACCAACGAGAACCCAACGAAATCCAATGGAGACCACAAAACACTTCAAAAACACCCCAAACAAGAACGCGATCAACCCCAAACCAGAAAGATAATCCCAAAAGCCATAGATCCACCCCAAAAGTCCCCCTAAACCTACCTGATGTACTCCAAAACCCACAATTTACACTTTTCCACCATGATGACAAAGGAAAACCCAACGAAACCCAGCGGAGACCCCAAAACACGTCAAAAACACCCCAAAAAAGAACAGGATCAACCCCCCAAAAAAACAGAAAAAAAAAAAACAAAACCATAGATCCATCCCAAAACCATCCTAAACCTACCAGGTGTTCTCCAAAACCCAGAATTTTCCATTTTCCAACATGATTACGAACAAAACCCAACTAAAACCCAACGGAGACCCAAAAACACGTCAAAAACACGCCAAAAAAGAACAGGATCGGAAGAAAAAAACCCAATACCATGAATTTCCCCCCAAACCACCCTAAACTCTCTTGATCTCCTCCAAAACCCACAATCCACTCCCATTGAACTTAACGACCAACGAGAACCCAACGAAATCCAATGGAGACCACAAAACACTTCAAAAACACCCCAAAAAAGAACAGGATCAACCCCAAACCTGGAAGATAATCCCAAAAGCCATAGATCCACCCCAAATATCCCCCTAAACCTACCTGATGTTCTCCAAAACCCACAATTTACACTTTTCCACCATGATGACCAATAAGAAGCCAAGTAAAACGCAACGGAGACCCCAAAACACGTCAAAAACACCCCAAAAAAGAACACGATCACAAAAAAAAAAAAAAAAAAAAAAAAGAAGAAAACCCCAAAACCATAGATCCACCCCAAAACCACCCTAAACCTACCTGATATTCTCCAAAACCCACAATTTACAATTTTCCAACATGATGACCAACAAGAACCCAACTAAAACCCAACGGAGACCCAAAAACACATCAAAAACACGCCAAAAAAGAACTGGATCAGAAGAGAAAACCCCAATACCATGAATTTCCCCCCAAAACCACCCTAAACTCACCTGATCGTCTCCAAACCCCACAATCCACTCCCATTGAACTTAACGACGACTGACAACACAACGAAACCCAACGGAGACCCAAAAACACGTCAAAAATACCCCAGAAAAGAACAGGATCACCCCAAAAAACAGAAGAAAAACTCAAATACCATGAATCCACCCCAGAAGTCCCCCTAAAACTACCTGAAGTTCTCCAAAAATCGCAATTTACCATTTTCCACCACGATGACAACGGAAAACGCAACAAAACCCAACGGAGACCATAAAACACGTCACAAACACCCCCAAAAAGAATAGGATCACGCCCAAAAACGAAAGAAAATCCCCAAAATCATAGATCCACCCCAAAACCACCCTAAACCTACCTGATTGTACTGGGTCTGGCTGGAATGTTAACTTTCCCGGCAGCAGCCCATACAGTGCCGTACTCTGTACTTGTAGCTGGAACAGCAGTGTTATCACACCAGTGTTGCGTCTACTGCTGAGCAGCAGTGGCACAGCATTGGGCCTTTCTCTAACCCTCCTAGGGGGTGGGCAAAAAGTGAGGAGAGAAACATCACTATGGCAGCTGACCTAAACCAATCAAAGGGATATTCCATACCATGTGGTGTCACACTCAGCAATAAAAGGAGGAAACAGGAAGAAGAGGGGAGGGGTGGGCTCTCGTTGAGAAGACCTCGGTCCTCCTCTCGAACACCGGCTGCGTGCGTTGAGGCCTTGCTTCAAGGACGTGGTCAATCATCGCTCATTTGTGGGAAGTAGAGAGTAATTTCTTTCCTCTGCACTTCCATATAGCTTTCATTTATTTTGTTTGTTTGTTTTCCTCCCTTGTTCCCCTTTTCCCTTTTACTTCCCCTTAGTTAAATTGTTTAGTTCATGGTAGTCTTTATTTAATTATTATAATTATTTCCCTTTAAATAATTATCCTTATCTCAACCCGTGAGTTGTTCTTTGCTTTACTTCTCCCCCTCCTCATCTAAAGGAGGGGGAGTGAGAGAGCGGTTGTGGGGTTTAGCTGCCCAGCACGGTAAAAACACCACACTGATGTTCTCCAAAACCCAAAGTCCACTCCCAACCACCATAAAACCCATTAGGAACCCAACAAAGCCCAACGGAGACACCAAAACACGGCATAAACACCCCAAAAAAGAACAGGATCATCCCAAAATAACAGAAGTAAACCCCAAAAGACATAGATCCACCCCAAAAGGCCCCCCAAACCTACCTGATGTTCTCCAAAACCCACAATTTACCATTTTCCACCATGATGACAACGGAAAACCCAACGAAACCCAACGGAGACCCCAAAAAAACGTTAAAAACACCACAAAAAAGAACTGGATAAGAAGAAAAAAAAAAAACAAAAACCATGAATTTCCCCACAAAGCCACCCTAAACCCACCTGATCTTCTCCAAATCCCACATTTCACTCCCATTCACCATGATGACTACAAGAACCCAACAAAACCTAACGGAGACCACAAAACACGTCAAAAACACCACAAAA
Source organism: Aythya marila (assembly GCF_965140915.1). Classification (NCBI taxonomy): domain Eukaryota; kingdom Metazoa; phylum Chordata; class Aves; order Anseriformes; family Anatidae; genus Aythya; species Aythya marila. The sequence goes on from NW_028137640.1 coordinate 282,392, forward strand.
AAGAACAGGATCACCCCAGAAAACTGGAAGAAAATACCCCAAAACCATAGATCCACCCCAAATGTCCCCCTAAACCTACCTGATGTTCTCCAAATCCCAAAGTCCACTCCCGACCACCATAAAACCCATTAGGAACCCAACAACACCCAACGGAGACCCCAAAAAACGTCATAAACAACCCAAACAAGAACAGGATCACCCCCAAAAACGAAAGAAAACCCCAAAAGCCATAGATCCACCCCAAAAGTCCCCCCAAACCTACATGATGATCTCCAAAACCCACAATTTACACTTTTCCACCATGATGACATAGGAAAACCCAACAAAACCCAACGGAGACCACAAAACACGTCAAAAACACCCCAAAAAAGAACACGATCACACGCAAAAACAAAAGAAAATCCCAAAAGCCATAGATCCACCGCAAAATTCCCCCTAAACCTACCTGATGTTCTCCAAAACCCACAATTTACACTTTTCCACCATGATGACCAATAAGAAGCCAAGTAAAACCCAGCGGAGACCCCAAAACACGTCAAAAACAAACCAAAAAAGAACAGGATCAACCCCCCAAAAAACAGAAAAAAAAAAAAAAAAAAAACATAGATCCATCCCAAAACCATCCTAAACCTACCAGGTGTTCTCCAAAACCCAGAATTTTCCATTTTCCAACATGATTACGAACAAAACCCAACTAAAACCCAGCGGAGACCCAAAAACACGTCAAAAACACGCCCAAAAAGAAGTGGATCAGAAGAAAAAACCCCAATACCATGAATTTCCCTTCAAACCACCCTAAACTCACTTGATCTTCTCCAAAACCCACAATCCACTCCCATTGAACTTAACGACCAACGAGAACCCAACGAAATCCAATGGAGACCACAAAACACTTCAAAAACACCCCAAACAAGAACGCGATCAACCCCAAACCAGAAAGATAATCCCAAAAGCCATAGATCCACCCCAAAAGTCCCCCTTAACCTACCTGATGTACTCCAAAACCCACAATTTACACTTTTCCACCATGATGACAAAGGAAAACCCAACGAAACCCAGCGGAGACCCCAAAACACGTCAAAAACACCCCAAAAAAGAACAGGATCAACCCCCCAAAAAAACAGAAAAAAAAAAAACAAAACCATAGATCCATCCCAAAACCATCCTAAACCTACCAGGTGTTCTCCAAAACCCAGAATTTTCCATTTTCCAACATAATTACGAACAAAACCCAACTAAAACCCAACGGAGACCCAAAAACACGTCAAAAACACGCCAAAAAAGAACAGGATCAGAAGAAAAAAACCCAATACCATGAATTTCCCCCCAAACCACCCTAAACTCTCTTGATCTTCTCCAAAACCCACAATCCACTCCCATTGAACTTAACGACCAACGAGAACCCAACGAAATCCAATGGAGACCACAAAACACTTCAAAAACACCCCAAACAAGAACGCGATCAACCCCAAACCAGAAAGATAATCCCAAAAGCCATAGATCCACCCCAAAAGTCCCCCTTAACCTACCTGATGTACTCCAAAACCCACAATTTACACTTTTCCACCATGATGACAAAGGAAAACCCAACGAAACCCAACGGAGACCCCAAAACACGTCAAAAACACCCCAAAAAAGAACAGGATCAGAAGAAAAAAACCCAATACCATGAATTTCCCCCGAAACCACCCTAAACTCTCTTGATCTTCTCCAAAACCCACAATCCACTCCCATTGAACTTAACGACCAACGAGAACCCAACGAAATCCAATGGAGACCACAAAACACTTCAAAAACACCCCAAAAAAGAACAGGATCAACCCCAAACCTGGAAGATAATCCCAAAAGCCATAGATCCACCCCAAATATCCCCCTAAACCTACCTGATGTTCTCCAAAACCCACAATTTAAACTATTCCAACAGGAAGACCAATAAGAAGCCAACTAAAACCCAAGGGAGACCACAAAACACGTCAAAAACACGCCAAAAAAGAACACGATCACCCCAGAAAACACAAGAAAATACCAAAAGCCATAGATCCACCCCGAAGGTCCCCCTAAACCTACCTGATGTTCTCAAAAACCCACAATTTACACTTTTCCACCATGATGACCAATAAGAAGCCAAGTAAAACGCAACGGAGACCCCAAAACACGTCAAAAACACCCCAAAAAAGAACACGATCACCACAAAAAAAAAAAAAAAAAAAAAAAAAAAAAAAAAAAACAGAAGAAAACCCCAAAACCATAGATCCACCCCCAAACCACCCTAAACCTACCTGATATTCTCCAAAACCCACAATTTACAAT
>NW_028137639.1:0-17435 GCF_965140915.1 Aythya marila
AAACAAACAAACAAATCTCTCCTGTAACAGATCAATCCAGGAGGAATTACATCTTAAATCTAACCCTCTGGAGATGCCTATGCAACCTTCCCTTTAGGTCTCATTTACTTTCTTCTTGCTTCTTGATGTATTTCTTGTGGGACAAGATTTTTTTATGGTAAGTGAAATTTCAGCTGTTGCTGAAAATCAGGATCAGTTTTAAATTGGCAGGCTAAAAAACAGCAGAAAAACTGTGAAAAGTGTGAGTTAGGCTGGCAGCTATGTAAACTACAGACTTTTTAGTTATAGCTGTTATTATTGATAAAAGGATAATCCAGCATGTAAAAAGAGTAGGATTTTTTTTTTTTTTTAAATTTTAGTATTTTGTCAAAATACTATAGCAGTAGTATTGAAATTATAGTGCACATTTTTGAATAAATAAAATGGTAGCAACAATTTTGAAACTCAAGAAAGTCACAGTATTTTTTGGAAGATCTACCAGTTTTGTTAAGATACTGTACAAGCTACCATGTTGTAGCCTGGTGTTGTGGTTTAACACAGCTGGCAGCTAAACACCACACAGCCATTTGCTCACCCTCCCCCGTTTCAGGGATGGGGGAGAGAAACAGGAAAGTGAAGCCTGTGAGTTGAGATAAAGACTGTTTATTAAGACAGAAAATTAATAATAAGAATAATAACAATAATGATGATAATAGTACTACTACTAATAATGTGTACAAACAAGTGATGTACAATGCAATTGCTCACCACCTGCTGACCAATGCCCAGCCTAACCCTGAGCAGTCTGGCCCCCCCACCCTGGCTAGCCACCCCTATATATTGTTTAGCATGCCGTCAGATGGGATGGAATACCCCTTTGGCTAGTTTGGGTCAGCTGCTCTGTGTCTGTCCCCTCCCAGCTCTTGCTGCACCCCCAGCCTGCCCGCTGGCAGGACAGAGCAAGAAGCTGAAACATCCTTGGCTTGGTGTAAGCACTGCTCTACAACAATTAAAACACCAGCATGTTATCAGCACTCTTCTCATCTTAAGCCAAAACATAGCACCCTACAAGCTACTAGGAATAAAATTAACTCTGTCCTAACTGAAACCAGGACACTTGGGCGATTGACCCAGGAAAGATGAAAGTATGTCTGAAGCAAGTGCTAATGTGACCATATAGAAATCAATTTCAAAATGGGAACAAACACATTAAAATTAACCTAGCTCCTGTTTTCAGATGGAAAAATCTATTTTTTGTTTTGAATTTCAGCTTTGTTCTCTTAACATTTCCTGTTTCATTCCTATAGTGTCTGTCCTTTACAGCTGATTGGAATAATAAAAATCCTTATCATTTCATAGGTATGAAAACAAATGATATCCCCCTTGTTGTCATAGGATGATCACTTACACTAAAGTATCATGATCCATGCCCTGCCAGTTACAGCAGCTGGATTTATTCCCAGAAGTATCACAAGTGCACATCTATACGTGCAGTTCCTCTGCTTTTAGAGATGCTTAATTTTTGGTCGATCCCTTAGAGTCTGAGCACTCTGCAGGTAATATAATATGCACTTCTCTGTAGGACATTCATAATGTCATAACATTTCGACTTGAGCTGGACTGTCTGAAGAATTATGCTGCAGCAGGAGGAATTTACATCTGCATTGGAAATAATGTCACAACAATCAGCAACCTTCTACTCTTTCTGTGTGGTGACTGAATAACCAAATTAGATCTCTGCTGCTCTGGGGATGATGCACCAACCATTATCCAACACTGATGCTGATGGCAGATAGCTCTTCCTCCACAAACTCCCAATCAGCTCAGCTGTGCTCAGTCATTTTGGATGGGAAAAAAAAAAAAAAAAAAAAAAAAAAAAGAGTTTCTGATGTCATGGGTGCAGGTAATTCAGAGCTAGCTTTCCCTCCATTAGCACTTGAAAAATCAGTGACATTGAAATAGAGGATACAGATACTTGGACTACTCAGGTAAGACAGATTGGCTGTGTTTATGCTAGTAAATTCACGTGTGCCTGGGCACTGAAACATGATGATACCACTAAACAACTGCAGTATGCCCTGGCAAGGATGTGGCCCATTTCAGTTTTCAATTCCTCAATTGGTTTGGAAAGGGACAGAAACTAGTAACATAAAGGCAGGATGTTCCATGCCAAGTGGCCTCAGAGTCCAGGAACATTTAATTTACCTGTATAGACATATCCTTTGATCTGGATATGTCTGGAACTGAATTCAAACTAATATGTCCTTCCACTCAGACCTATGACTTAAGTCCATCTGGTGCCATGCTTTGTGCTAGGTGGAAAAATAAATTGGGCTTCTACTCTCTTGGAGCCTTCTGCTTTAGTTTATTTTGTAATGTACACGGACACAAGCACAAACACAACACCAGCCACAAAACTTAGCATGTGTCCTTTGCCACTGAAGCAGATAACCCTTAATGATTATCTGAACAAATGTATCTCAAACCTTGTGGAAGACTTCAAGCTTCAACACAGTGTTTAATGCTAACAGAAACCTGACCATCCCTCCTATGCAACAGCCCAGGCTGGAGGACAGGCTGGTGTCTGCCTCCAAAGGCAATGCCCTCAGTCCATACCAATTTCACAGTGTCCTTGGAGACCGTCTCATTTACTCAGGGATGGCACTGCCAATGATGAGAAAGACTTCTTTGAGGGTGTCTGCTCCTACTGTAACACCCCAAATCAAATTATTTTGGCAAGTATGAGGCAGTGTGCGCTTCTCTGTTTATAAAGACAATCGGAGTCCAGAAATAGAAAGAAGCTGTGGATTGCAAGACTTCTGTTAACTGTTAAAATAGAATGATGATGTAATGTGCAGAAGCCTCAGATGAGACATTATCAGGACTTCTGTAGACAAAGACAACAGTTAGGTACGTGTACTAACTGGTGCAAGGCTCTGTATCTGGGTGGGTTGTAGCAGTTACAGTGGGGATGTTTGCACTGGAAAAGCACTAAGCTGGTTGTGCATTTCTCTCCCATATGTCTTGGAAAGGTCTCAACAGGTAACACACACTGTACTGGAGTGGTGAAACTTTCCCTGACAGGCACATCTAAGTAGCTTTGATTTTTACAGACACCTCACCTTTGGCAATAGCTTCCTCTAATGTGAATTCAGATGAAAGTGAGCTTGCTCCTTCTAATGAAAGAGAATTTGGAAGGTGCTCTAAAGAAATGTAGAGCTACTCATTACAGCAGTAGTGACCTTGCTTGAAGAGAGCAAGTTGACATTGTAGCAGGCTGCATACAAGGCTTTTTGCTCACTAGAGAAGAGCAGGGGCATGCAGGAGAATAACTTGTCTCCTCCACGCAAACTCACAGGCCTAGGATTTAAGATAAATACTTCAAGGAAGAACTTTTTAAAAATGTATTTATTTATTTATTTATTTTTTATTTAAAAAAAAAAAAAAGATTTTAGCTAAAGCTACTATCAGATCTCCTGTTCCACAGATTGCATCTGTATCCCCTTCAATTCAACAGAGAGCATATGGCTTGTCAGTCCCCATTCTCATATACCCATAGGATCCATAGTAGGATCCATATGATGCTGCTGCATTATCTTCGGGGCCACTTTGTGAACAAGAAACAGTTCAAGAACAGAACAATGACAAAATGGATGTGAAACAGATGATGAAGAACCACATCCTGATGATCAGAAAACACTCATTAGGCATCATACAGAGGAGCTGTACTTCTTAAAAGTTCACAGGAAAACAAGTAGATACCAGTAGTATATGTTGAATACATTGAATTGAAGAGTAATTTTTGATTTTCCTTTTTTTTTCTCTCTCTCTCTTTTTTTTTTTTTTTTTTTTTTTTTTTTTTTTTTTTTGCATCAGCTTCATGATTTATTTTTCTATGGCCTGACTTCTCATAGTAAACTATCAGGGACAGCAGGGATAGTAACACTGTTTTTCTGTTGGGACAGAAAAGACATGCTTATCTGCCAAGACTCTTAAGGCTGCTGCTGGCATTGCTCTGTTTGAGTAACATTTACCCTTGCAAGCAAGACCTTGGGCTAACCTTCACAGGAAAACATTTCGCCCAACACCAGCCTTTATTTCATGTGCACACTTTTCCAGCTAATCTCTATCTGATGTGGATTTTTGTTACTTTTCTGCAGTTAATAGATGTTGCTAAATGATGCTAACCACAGAATTCTGCTGAATGCCCTGCTTCATGGCTAAGTAAAGAAATACTTCCTCATGACTTATCACCATTTCTATTTACTGCCTGTACAGGAGATAGCAAGCAGCACAAAAATTTATATGCATATTCTAACAATTCTTAGAGGAGAGACTGGGTGATATAGTCAGGCACTGGCACTGGGGGAGGGGAGGAAAAGAATTAGACACCATCTTCACTGTAACTGTTAATTTGCACCATCTAAGAGAGGGTGGTTAAGTTAACTCACATCTACTGAAGGGTGTCTTGGGATAAGACTGTGCATGCAGCTACCAGGGAACTTCTGATGCTTTGTAAGTTATTATTCTACAGTGACTGGTTTGTATGTCAGAGTCCTTAACCACATTAAGGCAGAATAACTTTCCAAATGGGAGTTACGGATTGTGTTGGATGCAAAGGTGCTGATATAAAAGTGTGGGAGACTGCTGTTCAAGTTTTCCATTAAAGCAGAAGTTTGATAAAGCTGGGGTGTGTATTGCTTTGGGGCATCTGTCAGAGATGGAAGTGAAAGCCTTATGGAGCACTGGAGCATGTTATTGGCAGCATTGTAGGCAATACGACTGCGGAAAGGATTGCACAAGTTGCTTTTACACTTTTTTAACATGTTCATCTTGGTGGGGTGTGCTCTGTCTTAAATGAAGGTGTAGGGGAAGAAAAAGGATGGGGAAAAGAAAACAAAACAGAAGGGAAGGGAAGGGAAGGGAAGGGAAGGGAAGGGAAGGGAAGGGAAGGGAAGGGAAGGGAAGGGAAGGGAAGGGAAGGGAAGGGAAGGGAAGGGAAGGGAAGGGAAGGGAAGGGAAGGGAAGGGAAGGGAAGGGAAGGGAAGGGAAGATTTTCTTTATTTGTTTATTTATTTTTTGTGTGTCTACAACAATTTCCATTCAAACATGTGGAGACGTTTGATGGTGTTACAGTAAATGCAAGCACAGTTTCAGACATCTTGGAACCACCAGGCCTAAGTTGGTTAGGCCTATTTTCTGATGCTGAACATAATTGTTGAGTGAAATTGCAAACACTTGTAAACTGAGGTCCATTCAGCCTTTTTCTCACTGACTACTATGTTTCCAAGGGCTGCCAAACAATCCTATCAATCTACTGAAAGTCAGTACATCTGCTTTTGAAGTTTCTATTCTCTCTTTCTGAATTATTGTAGTCCTCATACTGCAAGGAAATAAGTCTCTAGCTGAAGCCAGCTTGGCAGCATTTAAAATAATATGACTGATGATCAGAAATGCCATAATCACTGGTCCAACTTCAAAAAAACATCAGCGAGAAGAACACACTGAATGAAGGGCAATGTTAACTTTTCTTGGAAATGTTGATCAGCCTATCAAAATTATAATAAATATGTGTCTGAACTCTTTTTTTTTTTTTTTTTTTTTTTTTTTTTTTTTGCGTGTGTGTGTTCTGAAACGAAAATAATATTCCTCTGTTAAAAAATAAATGCAAACTGGGAAGTTCTGACAAACAGACAATGATTTATGTGACTGATGTTCATTTCTGATCCCTTTATCAGGACATGTGTGATCCACACAATTTTAGCTAGTGTCACTGCTTTTCCTTTCAATTCACACCGAGATTTTATTTTCTCAGTAAATAAGTTAAATGGTGATTGCTTTAATTAAAATATTACACATGGTAAAACATAAAAACTTGTGAATTTAATAGATATTATAATCTCTTAAACACAGTCAAGTCTATTAAAATTTTAGATAAAAGAACAAAGAAAGTTAATTGTTGGAAAGAATGTTATTCATGATATAACAGACTATAATCTTGATGATGAAGTTTTGGTTACACATAGATGCCCAGACAAACTGTAAAGGGCAGTTGTGATTCTCGATATACTATCACTCAACACTGATACAAAATTGAGGTGCTGATGAGATATAGCTATGGTGATCCTGCAGTGCTTATGTAGTGGCATGGATGTTGGAGTTGTCTTGGATCATCAGTTAAATGACATTAATTACCCTGCCTCTCAGACACTCTTTGTAATTATGAAGTGGTAGGATGTTCTTAATTTTTCTCCTAAGCTGTGCTAATGCATAGATGATGCATCTACTGAACTTTGAGCAATTACTTCCTAAATAAGGCAGGCTGGAAATAACTGATAGTTATGAAGAGAAAATAAATTGTGGGTGTTAACAAAGAGGCTGTGATTTTTGTGACTCTGTGGGAGTCACAGAGAGGCTGTGATTTTGCCAGAGTTTGTGACTTTGAAAAAGTAACACTTAGGGTCAGTCTTAAGATGGAGTTTTAGTTTGGAAACAACCAGAACTCATTTGGGCAAGGCTTTCAGTAACATTATTAATGAAAAATGAAGGGATGTTGTTTGAGTAAAGGACCAGACCAGATGTCCTTCAAGAGGCCCCTCTCCACCAAAATTACTCTGTAGTTCTGTGATTCTGAACCTGCAGACTATTGTCTGTCTTTAGCTCGTCTGCAGCCATGTAGGAATTCAGAAAGGCCAGATACCTTGCTTATAGGCACCCAGGTGGAAAGTGATGCTGGTTCACAGCAAAGAAGCAAGATCTTCTCTGCAACATCTCACAGTGTCATTGTCCACTTTTAATAAAATTGATTTCCTTACAATACTGATTCTGTTGATAAACTCCAGGAAGAAAATAAATTTTGGGTAACTGCTAGTGGACAATGGAGTTCTGATCCCTTTCTAATTCACAGTAGTCTTCACAAGTGTTAAAGAAAGATGTTATATTTTTAATTTAATTTTTTCATCTTGGAGATGACTGCTTTACTCCTAGTCACCTATATATTGTGTTGGATCTGGCTCTTAGTATTAATTCTTTGTCATAGCCAAAGAGTAAAATATTTACCTTCCTTAGATGCATGTGGTAAAGCTTAATTTATTTATTTTTACATTATTTTGGATCTTTAGATGCAAACTGGGATGTTAAACTATACCTATAAAATGATGAAAAACTGAAAATAATTTTTGAGACTATGAGAATAAAAGACTTCATTGAGAATATGTAGAGAAGTTGTATTATTTAAGATTCTTTTATATATATATATGTATTTCCTATAAAGCATCTCCTCTCTTTTTTTTTCTATTCCTGCTGTGTGTGAGTACTACCTTGCTGTCTACCACTGTTAGATCTCTGTAGGAAAAAAGGCAATTAATATTTTAAGAGGCTTCCTTGTAAAATAAAGGTTAAATCAAGTGAAAGAATATATATATATATAAATTATGAATTCTGATTTTGTTTTGGAAGAGTTAGTACCACATAAATTTAAAGCCATTATTGTAGCATTTTCAGGTTTAGTATAAGAAGTTACAAGGTATGTACGTGACTCCCCTAGTTCCTCTATTTTTTTTTGGTCAGAATTTTAATTCTTTCCAATGAATTTTTAGTGTTCCTCTGTTATTAATCTCATTACTATTGTAATTATTACTTATAGCAGTTAACCTTATTACTTCGATTGTTCTTCTCAAAATGCAAAGGAAAGCCAGAGAAACTTGAAATGAACTATAAACTTGATGCGATAGGGAAAGGGATGCAACCAGAAGGTGATATGACTGAAGCTGTAAATTACAGAATTAGTTTTGCTCTATCACCTTAGGAGCCAATACTAAGAACAGAACTATTCAATGACAGCCCATACAGCTGAACCTAGGAAACCCTTTTAATCAGGTCCTGTAAAGTACATGGTGAGAGACAAGTTCTCTATAAAATTGAGTGAACATGTCATGAAAAGATAAGCAAGGACATTGGGAAGCAAAAGTTACATATCAAAAAAATGTATTTGAGGTGTACAACACATTAAGAAAATAAGCTAGAGTTTATGCTTTGCATCCAAATTGTTGCAGTCAGCACACACAACTTTATCAGTGACCTAAACTGGGTTTGCTCACAGTTTCCATTAACCTGGGTATGGCTCGAGAGAAGAGTTTAAAGAATAATTAACATTTTCAAATTTGGATTTCTACAAGTAAATATTAAAATAAATAGTTCTTTTTAATTTATTTATTTATGGGGGCGGAGGGGGGAGTTTGAAAATTGGGGCCTTCTTGTCATATAAACTAAAGAAAAAAGAATGTAATATTGATGTGTGGTATGAAAAAGGAAAAAAAAAAAATCAAATCCTCACAATATTGGCAAAGCAGTAAAGTTTTCACAAGGTTTAATTCAGAGTAACCCTATATTAATAAATTCCTTATAAATATTAATTCACAAAAGTTAAAGAACAAAAAAACACTGATGTTTCTACCTTTTGGGAATACTATTTAATGATCATCAAGTAAATTTATTTGGCCAAAAAATAATGTTGCACTTATTCACTGTTTTCAGTGCAAACATGAAGAAGATGTTCAAATATTATTTAATAGCAGAAAAATATTCTCTTAATTTAATCTAATTTTAATTAAATCTCAGCTGTAATAAGGAAAGGCAAGGATGTTCTAACTGCGCAGAAATACTATAAAGTGCACCATCCATCTAATTCATTTTTACAGTTACTCCACTGAATTCAGGAGGGTCGATTCTCAGGCTGAATAAAAAGTTGATGATTTCATATTACACATGATTGTGGTGTAATTGGAATTACAAATGCATATATTTGGCTCAATGACTTTATTAAATTTCATATATAAGCAATTTTCAAAAGGATATTGTTAGCTCTGCCTATTTAAAATGAAACCTTCTTTCTGTTTTGGATCCTTCTTGGATGAGAGCATAAAAAAGCCTGTACTTTGTTCTGTACCCAGGTTCTAAACACTGTGCCATTCATTTTCAATTTGACATAATGATAAAAAGAGATATTTTTGTTTATCACTTTGCCAAACTTGAAAGAAACCCTAGGCTAGGGTTTAACGTCCTTTCTTTCAAGTATGTGTATTCTTGGATTTCCAAAGTTGAATTCAAACTTCCTGTCGCATCAAATCTTGCTGTCATTTGGAATAATATTCTCTTTATTCCATTTTACCAGCTTTTTATCATCATGACTATGACAAGAGTTATTCTTGTTGTTTGAATGGTGATGAAAGAAAAATAAGCTTGACAAGGCTAAGACTGGTGCCATCTCATGTATCTGCAGAGCTCTGTGGCACAGATCTCCATTTCTCAGCAGTCACCCAAAGATGTATTTCTCTCTCTCTTTGTCTTCATGATGAAAAGTAGGCACTCTCAAGGTACAATTCATCTGAGTCATCACAGATATCTCCCTTAAAAGGATATGGACTGCCCTGTACAAGTGCCTGTTCCATCCCTTGCCTCTGAAGAGAAATGAAGAACACAGATGCGATTTAGATTTTGACTTTCTGAACATCTACTTGTTAGTTAGATGAATCCCAACATACATTCCTGATTTGACTGTTATCATAGTGCCTACGTATCCTAATGAGATCAGGGCTTCAAATTGTAGGTATAGTCTCTGAGAATAGTTGGAGAAAATTTCTGTCCAGAAAAAAACTGTCATCTTATAGAGAAAATAAGCAAAGATAAATGGAGATGAAGTGACCTCCTCTAGATTTGTGGCAGAATCTTGGAGAAAGCTAATATCTTGGTTCAATACCCAACCTACAGAAACACATTGCCATTTAGAACACAAATCATCGGATGCATGGGAAGGCTTGCATGACACAAATATAGTGTTGGAGTGGGACGTCTGTCTTTGTTATTAATAACCCTCACTATTAGTGAAATTTTATTACTATTGAGTGATGCTAACCATAAGTAGGATTCCTGCTTCCAGGCATTGTGCATACATAGTGAGAGACAACAAATGCCATGCAGCTGCAATCCCCACAATCAGCCTGAGATATGTTCAATTGGGTAGTCAGGAAGGAAGCATTTCTGACCAAAAAGCATTTGTGAGTATATGGGGGACAGGAAACTTCATTGAACAGATAACATTTCAAGTGAACTGGAAATCTGGCAATAAAAGATATTTTAGTGAGGAGGGTCAGAGAGCTGTTGTTTGGAATTGATGCATTTGATAGAAAGTTTCATAGGCAAGCATAACTGCTGATTATATCAGTGGAGCAGATTTATGATAAAGCATTAAGAATAACCCAAATCCAGTGATTTACTAGTCACAACTTCTTGTAATAAATATAAGAAAAAACATACAGAAGATATTTTTATACATCTATATAAGAAAAACTATATAGAAGATGTATTAAAAAAAATCTATATAGAAGATTTATAAAAAAAAAAATAATTTTCCATCTGGTTTTCAGGAAAACAAACAAAAAAAACAAAACAAAACAAAAAAACAAAACAACAAAAAAAAACAAAACCACAAAACAAATAAACAAACAAACAAAAAAACCACCACCAACAACAACAACAACAAAACAGTAATATTTATGTCCAGAATGATAATTGCAGTTTCTTTCAGGAATCTTTAGAACTACTGACAAATGATGACAGAAAAGATCAATAAAAAGAAAGAAGAAGAAGAAGAAGAAGAAGAAGAAGAAGAAGAAGAAGAAGAAGAAGAAGAAGAAGAAGAAGAAGAAGAAGAAGAAGTAGAAGAAGGAAAAGGAAAGGGAAAAGGAAAGGGAAAAGGAAAGGGAAAAAAGGAAAAGGAAAAGGAAAAGGAAAAGGAAAAGGAAAAGGAAAAGGAAAGGGAAAAGGAAAGGGAAAGGGAAAAAAGGAAAAGGAAAAGGAAAAGGAAAAGGAAAAGGAAAAGGAAAAGGAAAAAAGAATAAAGAAAAAAGAAAACCCTGTGTTTATTATTTGCTGTTTAGAAAATTACAAAAATAATGGGAGGGGAGTGTGAAAAGATACAGCCTAGGTCTGTATATTTATCAGAAGCACAAAATGTCACATATAAGCAAGGAATACTACATAAAATATTAAGAGACTCTAATGCTGACTGGGAAAATTTATAGAGTTGGAGCTGTCTGTCTTAAATCATGCCCTCTAGTAATCCGTGCTTTATCTTGCCTAACTTGCATTCTCTGAGAGCAGTGAAAGTTTTTAATTGTGTGTATTTATAAAAAATTTACAAAGGACTAATTTAAACACTACGTTAAGATAATGATAACAATAATGATAATAATCTGAGATGCATGAATGGAGATGTTGCACAAAGGAAGGGTTACCTAACAGTAGTTCAAAGATACAAGGTTTTGTTTGTTTGTTTGTTTGTTTTTAATTAAAAATGACATTTATTTTTCTAGATGAATTATTGTTTGGTGGTTTGTTGCTCTGTTGGTTATGAAAATATGTTGCTTTATACTGGTCTGGTTGAAACTAGCCTTTCATTACAGCTTTAAAAAATTATTCTCCAGCTGCCACTACCAGCAAAATCAAGTTCACTGAAGTATCTTGCTAATTTTCATCTGGTTAAAAGGGTAGTTTTAACCTACCCTTTATTCCTACCTTATTCCTATTTATTATACCATATTCCTATTTATACCTACCTATTCCTACTTATTTCTATCTTATTCCTACTCTCCCTCCCCACCCCACCATTTTTTATTTTTTTTTTCTCTTGGACAAATCTGATGTAGAATAGGTAAAGTTCATGGGATATGTGAATTCAATGAGGTAAACTCACTTTTCATATGTATTCCTAATACCCATTTATTTTGCCCAGCATCTAAAGACCTTGAAATCACCACACAAACCCAAGATTTGGTAATATCTGGCACTCTTAGTTAATTAGAGCACTAAGTGGCTGCCAGTGGGTTTACTGATAACCCAAATAATTTAACCTCCCCCAGTGGAGATTATAATCTCCATTACATCCGTAGAATGAATACAATGGACAGAATGAGCTGGGGGACATCACACAGTTGATACATCCTTTTAAAAACCTCTACTTCATATCTCCAGTCTATAACTCTTATAAAATTTTCAGAATACACAGTTCAGTCTCTCACAGGCACAGAAAAAAACGTTTGACGATGATATTCATTTGTTTTAATGAAACTTTGATTTGGCAAAGAAAATCTGATGTTTCAACTTTTTGTTCCTGGTTTGATGATAAAAATTAATGTGAATACAATGATCTAAAAATTCTGAATTTTGACTAGCTCTTTCTTCTTACATTTATTCTTACCAAACTGTGGTATCAAAAGATGACATTCCTTAGTGGTCATATTGTGCAAACAGACAAGAAGATAATTCATGTCCAGAATTCCTTTAACATCAGTGACTTAAAATAAAAATAAATAAATAAATAAATAATATTACTACTTGGATTACTTTATAGGGAAATTAGATTAAGTAATTTAATTTAGATAAAAATGTCCAAAAACAAAGATGTGAGAGAAGATGGAACCAGTTGTCACAGTTTTTTTGTCACACTCAGTGCTTTATGTTCAAATAATCTCATTTATTTATTTATTTTTTAAATCTAAATTAACATTTCTGGCACATGGCCAAGTCTGAGCAGATCCCTCCATTAGCAGTGGGGCCTGAATGTACTGCCTGCTCAATCCTCCGGCAGCCCTGTGGCATAAATCACACAGGGATGGGTAGAGACCTTTCCCATGGACCCATGGACCCTATAATACAGAGTTACCTGTCATGAGTATTTCCCTATCTCCCTTAAATACAAAATGGCGTTCCAGAATAACAGGGATTAATGGAATAAGGCAAAAAAAATATACCGCAAAAAAAGGCGACAAGGTACCACCCCATTTTGTAAACTGGAAGGACTTCAGCTAATGCTCCATAAAAACTGGCTTAATATACAGTTATTACAAAGCTTAATTTTTTTGACAGATTAAGTGCTATTAAATCACTTTGCTCTGAAGGCACTAAAAGGTCACAAGATGAATTAGTTCAGGCCGTCTTAGCCTACTCCTCAGCACATTGCTCCACTCAGAAGAGAGGGGGGTGAAAAAAAGAAAACTGAACTGGAAATTATGACCCTCTAAATGTCTACAGGATGTGAAGCTGTGAAGAATGACAGTGCCTTGTCAAAAGCAGGCAGATGGGCTTTTATCAGCTTGCAGGGCAATTTTCTTCCTTTTTTTTTTTTTCCTTTCCCTTTTTTTTTTCCTTTCTTTTTCTTTTTCTTTTTCTTTTTCTTTTTCTTTTTCTTTTTCTTTTTCTTTTTCTTTTCTTTTTCTTTTTCTTTTTTCTTTTTCTTTTTCTTTTTCTTTTTCTTTTTCTTTTTCTTTTTCTTTTTCTTTTTCTTTCTCTTTCTCTTTCTTTTTCTTTTCTTTTTCTTTTTCTTTTTCTTTTTCTTTTTCTTTTTCTTTTTCTCTTTCTCTTTCTCTTTCTCTTTCTCTTTCTCTTTCTTTTCCTTTTCCTTTTCCTTTTCCTTTTCCTTTTCCTTTTCCTTTTCCTTTTCCTTTTCCTTTTCCTTTTCCTTTTTCCTTTTCCTTTTCCTTTTCCTTTTCCTTTTCCTTTTTCCTTTTCCTTTTCCTTTTCCTTTTCCTTTTCCTTTTTGCTTTTCCTTTTCCTTTTCCTTTTCCTTTTCCTTTTCCTTTTCCTTTTCCTTTTCCTTTTCCTTTTCCTTTTCCTTTTCCTTTTCCTTTTTCCCCTTTGGTAGACTCTGATCCATAATGTTGCCCTTTAGGAAGAATTTTCCAGTTGAAAAGATCAGCAGACATAACCCAGCCTACCGCTTAGAACATTTACTTAGCTTGGATGCAATAATTTTTTTAACAATACAGATGGAGCATATACTTTTTGAAATGGCTGCTTAAATAGGAAAAAATCTTCCCTTCTGTAGGGGATTTCATATGCATTTTGGTAAGGATGGCATCTCATGCCTTGTGATGTTTATTTATCTGTATTTCTCAAGGCATTTATACTCTGAAAGCAGACAAAGACTGTAGGCGTGTGTTGTTTCCAGTATTGTTTTCTCTATAGAGATTGATCACGCTGCCCTCAGTGAAGTTATTCCAGTTTTACAAGGTCAGTGTAAGTGGGATCAAAACTGAATCCCTGATGAACCTTTCATTAAATCTCTGGTGCATTTGTGCCTTCAGCCACAGCAGGAATGGCCCCTGCCACTGGGACTTGTTAAGCCCCACTCTGCCTGGGGCTTAATTTCACCCCAGAAAGCAGAAAAATTCAGTACTCAAGAACACTTTGTCCTTAATTCACCCTACTGGGGCCTAAAAGTTGTCGATCACACATTGTATTTTTCTACCCAGCACTTGAGAACAGCGGGGGATTTTTACATTCAATAGGCCATGAGCTGCATTACTTCAGCACAATTGATGAAGAAAGGATAGATCAGTGACCTTAGAGTTTTGGATTTCTTTACATTTTTATGGATGAATGTCATGGCTGTCACATCTCTTCAATGTGTGTTTTTTTTTTTTTTTTTTTTTTTCTTTTTCTTTATCATTCTCATTTTTCCTTTTCTTTCTATTTTGTGGGTCTAAGTCTTAGTTCCTACTCCTCACTAACAACTTGTGTGCTCATCAGCTCCAACAGTATTGACACTCTGTGTTCACCCCCTTCTTTTATAATATAGAACAATCTTGACTCAGCAAGGTACTTAAATATGTCCCTGGCTTTAAGTACATGAATAGTGAGAGTAAAGTCAATGGAAGTCATCATAGCTTAAATTTTGACATGTGCTTAAGTACTTTGCTGTATTGGGTCTTCCTGTGTATTAAAAACCTGTTGGGATGCCAACATTTCTCCCTCAAATCCCTTATTGATCTTCTGAATCGATCTTCATCACAGATAGAGGAGTAATCATGTGAACAAAGAACTGCTGAATACTACAGCTCAAAACTGAAAAACATGAGGGTTGTTTAAATGAAGTAGTCCATGCAGCATCAACTCACTCTTCAAAACACAGCCCAAGTACTCAAGAAAGTTTGCATCAGCTTTATGTGAACAAGTTTGTAATAGCAGTGTATCAGTTCTGTAAGGACTAAGGTGAGATCAAGGACAAACCAAAATGATTGAAAACACTGGCTAATGAAGACTTCATCTCTAAATCCAGCTGCACCAGTAAAGTTACCTTCTAATCCAGGTTTTCAGAAACAGGAACTCATATTGACAGACATTCTTTTCCTTATTGAAACAACTCCAACTTAAATCTTATTCACTAAGATCAGAACTTTATTTATATTAAAAAGGCAAACCAACCAACCAGTCAACCAAATAAACAAAATGAATCACAATAGTTATAGGATAAAAAAAAAATAAAAAAAAAAATGAGGAAAGTTTTCCATGAAAACTTCTAATTTCAGTTACTTATCAAGAGTATTCATAAACAGTGACAGCTTGAGGTATCATATTTCCAACTGGACATTGCCTTCTGGTAATAATAGCATTCAACCATTATTTATTTTCTACTCACAAAAAGTCTAATATTTTTGATATCTCTTTCTTTGATTCCTAAAATGTTGAGTCCTTTCTTTCTTACTGCAAACCAGAATCATTTTCCTAACTACCAGATGGACTCTTAGAAGGAAACGTTGACATTTCCTGGATAGTTGTCACTGCAGAAAAGAAAATGAAAATATAGCTTAATTACATTACAAAAGGTATGGATGCATTAGTCCAGTCATGAGACTCAGTTGTACATCTCCTTTCCTAAAGACTTTTTTTTTTTCCACATTAGGTTCAATGGCATTCAGCTCTCAGCCTCACTAGCAATATATATGATTTCCTACATTTTTTTACAAAATAAATAGGATGCAAGTAAAAGTACTGTCAAAAAATGCATGCACAAAGCTTCCCTTCTTTAAAACAACTAACTAACCAAAAGGCAAGCACTTTGTCAGTACAACTAAAGATCTGGAGTGTTTTTTGACCCTTTTCTTCCAAAGTAATGTTGATCCTCATATAAAACTAAAGATTTTCCATTTTGAAATTTTAAATGTTAATTGAAACATACTGTTTTTTTTTTTTTTTGGGGGGGGGTCCAACTGACATTCCAAAATAAAGGAAAAATAGCATTTGGACTTGAAATAGAAGGTCTCTGAATGTATAAGAGAATGTACATCCTGCCTCTCAGTAAGTTTAATTCCCCATCTGATGTGCTAGTGTGGTCATATTGCTTATTGATCTGTGTTCTGAGCTAACACAGATATCAACTATAGGTGGATCTGTGTTTCATATACATACTTTGAGGGGAAGATGCACTCGCTCCATTGAAAAAACTGTTAACGTCAATATTAGCTGTTTTTCCACTCATTTTTTAGCTTTTTTTTTCCTTTAATAAGGAAATTGTTGAAACTAGTGAAATGCCAGTTGAAACAAACAAAAAAATAACATCAAAAAAAAAAAAGAAAAAAGAAAAAAGAAAAAAGAAAATGTTAAGTAGCAGAGAAAAGGAAGGAAAGAGAGAAAAAAGAAGGATATTTCATGTGGCAATAAAGTGGTTAACAAATGCCTGGAATCAAAGAAGACTCTCTGACCATATTCTAGCCTTGACCTTTGCACACTGCCATCAGCAGATCTTTTCTTACAGTCAGGAGTGATATTACTGTTTCCAGTTTATAATCCTGTTCACAGACTTGTATAAAAGTAGCTTGACTCATCTGTCCAGAAAGTTTGATAGCTATGTCCTGTGAGAATCAAGAAGAAAAACCTGGAGTGGTCATCCCCCCTTGTCATTTATGAAGAGCCCAATTTAATTGCACAAGGTGAGTGAAGCACAAAAGAGCAAAGAAGAAACTCAAAATCCCCAAATTAAAAACAAAACCAAAGCCCCCTAGGAGGTTTGTATGGTATTTTTCCATAACTTTTTCATCACTGAAAATGACAACAGGACTTAAAATCCATAGAAAAGCACAAATTCCTCCATGTGTTTAAAAAAAAAAAAAAATCAAGTAGGTGGTGCATCTTGCTAAAATGGAGTTGAAAATATTTAACCCAGTAAGACCTTAATGTTATGTTAATATTGTACAATGGAGTTGAAAAAAAAAATAGGAAAAGAAACATTCTTCAGTTCAATGTGTATATTTTACCCTGGAAGTAAAATTCTTTAAAATTCTACATTTATTCTTTTTCATTCTATATTATTCTTCCTCATGACTGATACAGAAATTCTGAATTTCAATGAATATTCAGTTGCTGTTTTAGTCTACCTCAGGAGAAAAGAAAATGATTTTAGCAAATAAAATTAAGCTTTATTTAAACATTTTTGTTCTTTAAATGAATTCTGCTTCTTAAGAATGGGCAGAAGTACACCTGCTGCAAGAAAGATGGATTTTCTCATTAACGCTGTGAATATTTGACATAGTGTTTTTGAGCACAGACCTCTTAGGTAAATGTTAGTCAATAAAGAAGCTTTCTGAAAGATTATATGCAGACTTGTATGCAAACTGCCCACT
>NW_028137638.1:0-60000 GCF_965140915.1 Aythya marila
ACCCTAACCCTAACCCTAACCCTAACCCTAACCCTAACCCTAACCCTAACCCTAACCCTAACCCTAACCCTAACCCTAAACCCTAACCCTAACCCTAACCCTAACCCTAACCCTAACCCTAACCCTAACCCTAACCCTAACCCTAACCCTAACCCTAACCCTAACCCTAACCCTAACCCTAACCCTAACCCTAAAACCCTAACCCTAACCCTAACCTTAACCCTAACCCTAACCCTAACCCTAACCCTAACCCTAACCCTAACCCTAACCCTAACCCTAAACCCTAACCCTAACCCTAACCCTAACCCTAACCCTAACCCTAACCCTAACCCTAACCCTAACCCTAACCCTAACCCTAACCCTAACCCTAACCCTAACCCTAAAACCCTAACCCTAACCCTAACCTTAACCCTAACCCTAACCCTAACCCTAACCCTAACCCTAACCCTAACCCTAACCCCTAACCCTAACCCTAACCCTAACCCTAACCCTAACCCTAACCCTAACCCTAACCCTAACCCTAACCCTAACCCTAACCCTAACCCTAACCCTAACCCTAAAACCCTAACCCTAACCCTAACCTTAACCCAAACCCTAACCCTAACCCTAACCCTAACCCTAACCCTAACCCCTAACCCCTAACCCTAACCCTAACCCTAATCAAAGCTTTTTCACGATCAAACTGTGTTGGCATTTGGACTGGCTTTTTAGAACGAAACCAAGGCTTTCAGCGAATAATCCCATAAGAGACATTTGAGAGTCAGCAAAAGTAATAGCACTGCCTCTGGTTCTTGCAAAATCCTTACAGTGCAGCGCTAAAAACAAAGTTGAACCTTCCCCAAAACGCTGAGAAATACGAACACTGACAAGTTACAGACACACACAGATCAGCACTACTTTACCTTCTGTAAACGGGCTTTGCAAATTCCCTGAAACGTCTGTCAGTGGCAAGTCTGCGAGTAACGTCCCTCAAGAAAATTCTAAGGTCACGCAAGGTATCCTCCTCTTCCTCCTCCAGCATACCTACTTCTTCCTCTTGTGGCTTCTGAGGCTCAGCTGGTGGTGCTACAGGCACGACTTCCAATGTCCAATCAACTTCAATTCATCAGGAAAAATTAGCCAATTTACAGTACTCAAATACAAGCATATGACAAATTACTGACAGAAAATGACCACCAAAGCAAAGCCCAACGAGCTAGTAATTTCGATAGGAAAGTTTTAGATGTACTTCTCATATCCTCCTCACCTCTTTTCTTTACAGGAGGCTTAGCCACTTCATTTAGAATTAGGTCCTCAAAAAAAAGGCTGCTCTCTCTGCCCTACCAGGCAACTCAATATTGCAAACTTCTCCAAATTCTGTATTAAATAATTTTTGCATCTAAAGCAGAAGGAGGAGAGACATTTCAGATTTAAGGCCACAAAAAACTCATCTTCTATTCCAAAAAGACGAGTACCTTTTCACATTAATAATAACCTGAAGAACACAAACTGAAAAAAGTTATCTTCCTGGCCTTAAAAGGCTACATTTCCACAGGCTGGCACGGCACATTCAAATATCACCTTTAAGAATCACCTGTAGAATTAAAGCTCGCTGAAGGGATTGTACGCTACACTGGTAAAGTAATGGCTTTCACCACACCCAACATCGCTTCCTTTGTATTTACTTGCCTTGCTGCAGCCTTTACTTAGAACCTTTATGGCTATCGAGGGAAGAGAAAGGCTTCAGCAGACAAGTGAGGGCTTTTTGCTGAGTTTTTATTTCTCTACCAATTTCACTACTTATTTTAGAAGGAATTTACAGCCTGTACAAAAACTTCTGTGGGAACTCAAGCACGTAATAATCACGTCTAGGTAAGACCCGTTCTCTTCCCCCAGTGACTGAGACCAAATCATCAGAATGACAACAGCGTGGTCCTGTTTTGGGCACCTTCCCTTAATGTAAACTCTCAGAAGTCAACGAAGTTCTGCACCTACTTTTACTACAGTTTATTTAGGATTACAACTAGAATTCGATTCTAAAGTTACTATAGCAGAAATTGGAACTCAGCTTTCCAGCTTGGAAAGCTTTGGCCTATATGAAGAAAGAAACTGATTTACTTATTTTTTTTTAATCAAAGTGTTTCAATTCTCTACTAAATTGCATTATTAGCAGTTTACCCAACATAGCATGGAATGGCAGACTGTCAGAAGAAATCTCTTCAGTAAAAACATCCTCTTGTAATTTCAAGCACTGCATATTCTTGACTGAACCACTTTGTAGCCACCAGAATTATTGTATTAATTTATTCTTTGCATGTGTGAGAAGGGGGTGAAAGTCACTTGCTTGACTCAGAAAAAACCTTAAGCAGATGCTTTCACAGTATTCTTTTTCTCTAAGCAAATTTTAAGTGATTTGTTAGGGTGCCTGAGTAATAACAGCATGCATTTAAGAAAGCACAGCATTTTGATGCTGAAAGCATTCATGAATTACAAGACACTGAAGAAATAGTAAGGAAAGTATTGACAAATACCTCTTCTGGGAGATCTGAGTGACGTACATCAGACGGAGCAAGCAGCAAAACTGGCAAAAATGCTGGAATGTTACGTAGTAGAGTTAGAAAAGTAAGTTTCAAGGCAGGTCCAGCGTTGTCCCACCATAAATGGATATCTGGGACATAAATTGTGCTTGGTGCTGTCTTCTGAGCATTTCGGATCAGCTAGTGAAAAGGAAAGCTTGCGTAAGAAAACTAAAACACGTACAAGAACCTCTTAATACATAGCTACATAGCCATCTGACTGCCCCATGAAATGAAACTGCGTGAACAGAGTGGCAAGCATCCTTTCACATAAGGAATTTCTCTGTGCACCCTTTCAGATTGTCAGTATTCGGACAACTCTAGTCAGAAGATGGGAAGGATATATTCAGGCAGTGGCTAGACACCGTAGCTATATGGCCACAGCCACAATCATCGCATAACAAAGAAAGGAAATGTCCCTCTTAAGGGACACATCAGTATTCAGTCGTGTAACATGTCTGTCCTTACTTGTATGGCTCTCAAACGTTTCCACTAAAGGTAAAAGTATTTTAAGGTAGTGATGCCAAACAAGAAAATGGATTTCCTGCCTAAAAGTAAAAGCACCAAATCTGTTCATTTTTTCTAGTTAAAACCACATCACCGTGCAAATGAAGTGTTTTCTGAATGTTAATGCTTTTATTGCACATACTGCAACAGCACAAGGTGTGTATGTCCGTGCGAAAACAAAATAAACAGAAGCCCCAAACCTTGGTTGCCTTACTAATATAATTTAGAAGAAGCCTACAAAAAGTAGCCGACATGCAGTCTGATACAGAGCCATCTACTGGGAGCACACAGTCTTAGGAGGCAATGAGAACTACTTTCTGGATCCCAGTGACATGAACAGCATTTCTTTCCACAAAGAGATGTTCGTTAGCAACACCGCCCAGCTTCCTGAGCTGCTAGCAACAGCCTCACTGTAAAATTGGGTATGGAAAATGTGGACATGTACAACATCCAGATTGTTTGTGGTGCTGTCTAAATGAAAAGGGGATTTTCAGACAGAAGCAAACATCCCAGCACATTAAAACAAGGCCACCTCCATTACCAATGAATTTTGCTCACCTTACTTGCAACTCGATTGATCCTTTACATACAGTCAGTGAATCCGATGAGAAGAAAAAGAAAAAAAGGTACCTGTCCGCAGATTTCTTCTGGCGATGCAATGTTTGTAAGCAGAACAGAAAGGTCCAGGGTGTGAACGGGAAACTTCTCCAAAGCGTGCAACACCACGGGTGCCACGTAAGAAACCTGGCCGTACCCTTCTTTTCCTACTATTAGCAGACGGGGCTGGCATGATGTTGGTTCGCAGAAAGCACTCCTAGAACAAGAGTTAAGAAAACAAGCTTATAAATGAGGTGCTGAATAGACACACAGATGTTCCAAGTAATTTTCCTATAGACTTTCTTTTCCCTCCCCAAATAATCCAAATGGCAGCGGTACATTAAATACATGTAAGATTTCCAGTTAAGTTATTCACTCATTCCAATTGTTTCATCTTCTTCCCTTGTGTTTCCTATTCTTTACTAAACCAAGACTGCAAATTAATATCCCTGCAATCTTGCTTTACTTTATTATAAATTTATTATTTATTATATATTTATTATTTACTTTATTATAAATTTATTTTTATTTAAAAATAAATTGGTGAGGAGCATTTGTTTCCCCACTACAATCAGGCTGTACCTCTGCTGGCTTAAATCAAAGATGCTAGAGACTTAGCCTTGCTCTAAAGCACAGAAAATCTTCTGGACGGCACAGCAATAGAAACTGAGAAAAATAACTGATCCAGCTGTGACAACATGATCTAACTTTCCAACTGTGGGCTTGCATGACTTCCATACTAAAATATCACAAGATTAACACAACTTGGTGGCTTAACAAATAAAGACACCATTCAATTTTTTCTCAAGGTGTTTTAACAAGCCCTTTCTCAGTTTTCTTTCTGCTACATAATTCACTACTGGTTTAACAATCCTGGAAAACAGAAGGGCAAAAGGTGGCAACACAAACCCAAAAAGTTGGGGTATCTTTAGCTAAAAGGACAGACTGCACATTTATGTGGTCTTGAGTCTTTCAAAGAATGCCATGGATTAAGTCAACGTGTTCTGGTAGTCTACGGATCACTTTGGCTTACGAAGAGAAGCCTGGGCTTTTCAATTTGGTCATTCAGAGCAACTTCATTACAACTTTAGTCCCTCCACCCTTTCTTCTTGTGAATACCAAGCACCCCTTCAACACACAAACTTGATGTTGCCCCTTCCTCTACCACCCCTCGCACTTTTAACAGCTGGAACTGTTCACAAAGACTCAGCAGACCTGAGAATTTAAACGTAACAGGGATCTATCTTTCTTTACCTGCTGAAACAGAGGCATTTTTTCTCTGGTCCGTCAGGCATTCCATCTTTTAATTCATCTCCAGAAACCAAGCATGCATCGTCATCACTGTCAAACATATCATCTTGTAAAATAGGATTGAAATGCTCTGAAAGGCAAAAGAGGTTTGTTAACTTTCCTGAATAGCCTTTGTCTCTTTCTCTTCCATTAATACAGCTTCTAAATCAGTGCCAAAACCCTTTCTTCATTTGAGAGCACACACTGAAAGCTATTTCCTAGAGTTCAGCCCACCACAGATCTAAGGAGATGGCACAAGGCCCTACAAAGCTCTACTAAGTCCCACTGATGTGTACGTGTAAGGTACGCTACTCTTGGTGATTTTTTTCTCCCCCTTAGAATAAAGGAGATTACAAACACTTTCTGCAGTTGCTTAATAGCTAAAAAAGAAACAAACAAGACCATTTCTTTCTGGAGGAGGTTCCCACAATGAAAGCACAGGGATAAAGGATGTGATGGCCACAGAATTCCATTCATCTAGTAAGTATCAATGCTAATTGATCTCACGTGTATAGTACGATCCACAAACATTTAAATTAGGAGACTGGTTAAAAAGGACGATAGCTAAAACAATATTTAGCTTAGACCAGTTATACTTGTATCCTGGTTCTGACATTCTTCAGAAAGGAATTAGAAACATTGACCTAGAAATGCTTCCCCTCCAAAGATCTGAGTTTTGATTTTTTAAAGAAAAATAGGTGCCTTATACTTCAAACCTCAAGTCAACCTCTACAAATGCTAATTATCTTAGCTGCTGTCAGAAGCAGGATGCTTCAGTAGAGAACGCATCGTCCTTTACTGTGTATTGAGTCATTCAGAGCTTCCATTTGGCATTTCAGTTTCGAATCCACAATAAAACCTATGTGTTATATTCCAGACTTGCCCAAAAAAAAGACATGCACATGCAAATAATAAAATTCTACCACCATTATGTCTGAAAGCTATAAGTTGATTGCACAAACCACAAGTTTTTGCTTTAGCAGAATTATAAAGAAGTGGATGCTGTGGTTATACCTTGCTGTCGGTCCTCCTTTAGTGCAAGCTGTGCATGCGGGAAGATCTTCTGCACAACTTGTAAAATATTCTCTACTGATCTTTGAAAAAGTGGCTTGAAAATGGGTGATAGTGCTTGTACAGGTGAAGCCTTGATCCAGTTTGAAGCTGGAACAACCTTCTTCATAGCCATGAAAAAGTCCTTTGCTTTTATTTTAATAGAATTAACGTCTAGTAGCAACTTCTCCCTACTTGCATAAATCTGAGGATAGCATTGGCGTAGAGAGCACAGCGCAGCTTCAGTACATAAAGATTTGATATCTGCACCACAGTCTCCTAACACACAAAAATCAAACATTACATCAGTCAAGGCCCAGGTTTACAACATGCAACATTTAAAGAATTTGTAAGGCCAAAACCAAACAGCTTAACAGGGAATTCAAAGTGCTACCGCTCTGCAGGGATGTTTCATGTTGCTCACTGCCTGATATCCTGCGCTTATGCAGCTGAAGCAGACTCCTCATCAAAAACTATACTCTTGAGGAAGATGCCCCAGAACCATTTAATGTTCTCAGACAACAAGAGGAACGACAACAAAGAGTAAATAGATGAAAGGATCTCACACAGATTGCTATGAAGGCGTGCCAGCTGCCTCGTTGACTAGTTGTGCAACAAGGCACAAGAGCATGGGTACTGCCTGGTACAAGCTAAGGTTCTTTACAACTTGGTCACAAGCAAGAATCCGTTTCTGTTTCAGTCTTACCAATGCATTTCTCAGCTAGTTCATCAAGCAACATGTCCGGTGGCTGAGGGGTCCAGTCATGAGTATGAATCTTGACAATTTCTTTTCTAGCCTGGAAGCAAAATCATTGCATTTTAGCTTGTCCCAAGTTTTCCTTAAAAATACCAACAAGAAACAAACAAACCAAAAGGCAAACAAACAAACAACAAAAAACAAAACAGTCCTCCCTCAAAACCCCTCATCTACTAATACACTTTTCTTACTTGCTCAACTTTCAAGTATTTTACAGTTATTTAATATACACTCTGCATTGTCAACCAGGAAATTGAATAGTTCTTATTTGTTATACTGAACTTTTTCTAGGAACCTACAGTGAAAGAAAAGGCATTTATAGCTTCAATAACAAGTTTCCAAACTACGAGACCTAAGGACCCAGAGGAAAATACTGTAATGAAAAATTTATCCAGAAACATTTCTTTGCTGTCCAAAAAACTTCTCTAAAATTTAGCAAGCTTTCATTGGGACAGTCTCATTACTTCATCACATTTGCTTTCCAGTCAGTAAATTCACAGAAAGCACTTCTGGCACAATGCTTCCAATTGCTACAATTACTATAAAGAAGAAAAGAATTATGACTCAAACTACTACCACCGAGCAGGGGCACAATCAAATGCAAACACGTCCCCTATTCATTCATAAGTGAAGGATTGAGACCAAAAACACAACTTCATGATGAAAACACCCAAGTGGACTAAATAATTAAGCAAACAGGTACAACTTTGGGAATGAAAGGTTTGATTATAGAACTAACTACTTGGTGGTATCATCCTGACCATATATATCCAGTACCAGATTTGTCCTCCATGGAACAACGCAGTGTCTCCACGTATCACTCTTTTGTTCAAGTTGTCATTTTTTTTTTTTCCTATAAAGTTGGACTTTGCCATGGTAGCACTAACGTTGAATTTAAGTTCTCACCTCTTTATCTGGCAAGTTGAAGAGGAAGTGTCTGCCAAAGCGTCCTGGTCTTCGTAAAGCAGGATCTATAGAATCCAGTCTGTTAGTAGCTCCGATTACCACGATCTCCCCTCTGTTATCTATGCCGTCCAGAAGGGTCAGAAGAGTTGAAACAATGGAAATAATAGAAAAATATAAGTTTTACTTACTGGTTCAGTACATTTTGTTACATTCCACATGACTTTCTTGATGCCGGAATAACCTTCTTCCTAGTGGTCATTCAAAACTGGGAAAAAAATAGTCTACCAAGTCGGGGTTTTTTTGATTTGATAATAAATCTGCAGACTGTTAAGTCATCAAGCACTTCAAGACTGTTTGAAATAATCTCTACGTTAATATAAAAGGAGTACCGCACACTTCTGCTCAGGAAGAAAATCACGGAAAATGTCAACTTTGATTTTAGATGTTGAATTTGTTGCAGTGAGATCTTCCTCATCGCACGATTCTATTTGGATTTAAACCATATTATCTATGGAGAGACCAAGATTAGGACAAGAACAGCACAGAGTTCAGCATGAAGCCAATCAGGAGCTCAAGTTTGTATTCTTTGTATTCCACTTTATCCTTCTCTTGCTGGAAGGACCTGCTTTTTGAGTCTCCTTCTCTTCACTAGGAGCATGCTCCCTCTTGCTTTGGTAATGCTCTTTCTCAGTGGTTTTAGTCTTGTCCTTTGTATCTTGGCATCTCTCTGTAACAGCTGAGGAGGAAAGGTTTTTAGAGCTACATTCAGTGTCAGACTCGAGAGAGGAAGTATGCCGCAATTTCTCACCAGGCTCACAAGACTCTTTGCCGGACAAAACGGTTTCTTTTGAAATGAGGCCACGTTCTTTTGATCTTCTTGGTTTCTCCTTGTCTCCACCGTCATCACATTGGTACTGGGCGAGGTATTCATCGTTCCCAGGAGATTTCGGAGGGTCCACGACACTGCACAAAATAAAATCACATTTCTCACTTCTGCTGAAGGACGTGAATATTAAGAGTAAAACCTTCCAACGTCGAGCAAACAAACAAATACCTCCGGACTACAGGAACCCTCGCAAAGATATGCCATTTAGAAACCTCTCCTGTGATTAGGACACCTTCTTCAGCTCCCAGAGAAAGTGCTTTTTCCCCTCTTGCTTCTGAAGCCATTGCACTAAAAAAGCAAACGCATCTGTCTCCCTCCACATGCTGCTCTGATTAAGAGCCAGAATATTCAAAGCCACTCGATTTGTTCTCCCCACATAGCCGAAAAAACACCAGTTGAAACAGTTTTCTACCTCTCTCCACGAATTTACATTCACATATCCTATGACTGCAAAAATAGAAGGCGGGGCTCAGGAGGAACAGCCAGTGCTGGAAATGAAAAAAAGCAGCCTGTTTCTTCAGAGTCTTAAGCCTATGCTACTAGGAACAAAACAAAACAAAACAAAACAAGAGGAGAGGAGAACAACAGCGGGAAATTTACCTATTCTCCACGTGTTCAATTGCAAAGCCTCCTCTGGAGGATCAACAGTTGTGAATTCAGTGTGCTTAGGAGAAATCAGATCTACATCTGAACCGCAACTATTTCAGTAGTATCACGAACTTCTGTTACTCTGAAGAAGCAGTCAGCACCCTTTCTATGTTAGGAAAGAGCTGAACAGAGTCTGTTATTCACATCAAGTAGTCAGGCAGGTTTCTTTAGGAAGGCTGGGTTTCACTAGAACATTACTAGCCTGTAAGCCTCATGGCATCACCTTCCATCTTGACTGCTGAACCTCCTTGATCCCTACTATCTTTGCCAAGATACAGCTGTCCACATTTACTTTTCCTACTAGGCTGGACTGAATTTAAGAAGATCTTGCATCTAAGAAAGGGAACAAAAGCTGCTGCCCAGCAGCGTCTGGCTCAGGGAGGAGTGAGAAAGCTCTGTGCAGCCCCCAAGGTCTTGTGTGCCCCAAGTATCCTTGCTTGCAGGGCAGTAGAAGATGCAGAAAAGGCCTTACCTTAGTGGAAGCACTGCCCTGCAGGAGCTCCAACATCCCTCTCAGCAGCACACTGTAGCCCCCAAATGCCCCCGAAAGGGCACATTTCAGCTACTGGGAAGGAAATGAGCTCGCTATAGGTGAGCTACCCGCTCAAGGCCCAGGTGTCTGTGAGGCAGTGTTGGCAAGGAGTCCTGTTGTGTGAGTCCATTCTTTGTGGGTGCTCCGTCCCCACAAGGCTTGCTTTTCAAGGCCCAGGAGAGTCTTGTGGGCACTGGCCTGGGGTCCCAGGCTGAGCCAGCTGCTGGCTGGCAATCAGGGAGGCTCGCTCGGTGTCTTGGCTTGGGTTTGCGTGGCCAGGCTGTGGGAGCGGGGGGCTGCAGGGGTGTCCTCTGTGAGGAGAATGCAGCAGCTGCCCCATGGGAGCTCAGGGCCGCTTCCGGGAGGCTCCTTCCAGGAGGGACCCACCAGCTGCTGCCTAGAACGCAGAGCAAAAGGATGATGTTTGCGCCTGGGGGAGAGCCCATCTAAGAAAGGGAACAAAAGCTGCTGCCCAGCAGCGTGTGGCTCAGGGAGGAGTGAGAAAGCTCTGTGCAGCCCCCAAGGTCCGTGCAGCAGGAGGCAGGAGGTGCTCCAGGCTCACAGCAGCAGTTCCCCTGCGGCCTGTGCAGGGAGAGGCCCCTGGTGGAGCAGGCTGTCCCCCTGCAGCCCATGGGTCCCCCGTGGAGCAGATCTCCACGCTGCAGCCCCCCTGTGGCTGGAGGAGCCCCCGGTGGAGCAGGTGGCTGTGGCCTGGAGGAGGCCGCGGCCTGTGGAGAGCCCCCGCAGGAGCAGGCCCTGGGCTGGACTGGAACAGGCTGTGCTGAGCCTGCTTTGCCCGTGACGCTCCTTGTGGAGTGATCTCCCTGTCCTTCTGGCAGCCCTTGAGCCCTTGCCAGCCTCTTTTCTCCCCTTGGCGTTGGAGGAGGGGCAGGGAGAGAGCGCTTGTGCTGGAGCTCAGCTGCCCAGCTGAGGAAAACCACCACGGCTCTGTCTTGCCGCTGCTGCAGCACGCTGGTAGCAGCCAGCACCGTCTGTTCTTCGAGCCTCAGCAAGCCCACAGCATCTTCCCAGAAGGGATCCCTTTCCTTCACGCCTCCAGAGGCTGAGGGCTTGTGCCGTTTGCAAGCGCTTTCTCAGTGTCCCCTTCCCCAGAGAAGGATCCCAGCTGCTTGGCTTCCCTGCCCTCTGCTGCCAGGCTCCCGCAGCTGCTATCCCAGCAGTGCAGCAGCCAGCTGACAATGTGCTCGCCTGGAGGATAGCTGCAATCTTGTCCCATGGCTCGCAGCTCGCCCAGGGATGGGGATCACCTGCTTCCAGCTGCTTTTCTATCTAATCTCCTTTCCAACAGCCTCCTGTGCCCTGGGATGGCCCTACCTTGGGGTAGGCTGCCTCGCCTTCCTCTTGCTCCTTCCCCTTCTTGGGAGGACTTTCTGCCCTTCTGAAACGAGATGACTTCTGCATGCATTCCTTCCCCTTGTGTGTATTGGTGCCTGAGACAGCAACGGGGTCGTCCCCGGAGCCAGCTGTAGGGCCTGTGCCAGGCTTGGAGGGGCTGCAGGGAACATGCCAGGGGCTGGAGGGGCTGCAGGGTGTGTGACAAGTCTTTGAGGGGCCTCAGGTCCTGCCGCAGTGGTTGAAGTCGATGCAGGGAACATCAGAGTTGTTGGAGGGGCTGCAGGTAAAATGCCAGGGCTTGCAGCAGCTGCAGGCTGCGTCACAGCTTTGCATCAGGTCAAGACGCATTTTCCTAGAACCATACATTTCCTCCTGAAGGGGCTGAAGAGCATGGAATGGTCTTCAAAATGCACAGAGCAGACCCCAGCAAATGTAGAGCTGCTGCTAGCAAGTAGGTAACTTTATCGTTCCTATTGTTAATTTTGTTTCACAACAACAGATGCAAATATGTATCTTGAGTTGAGGGCAAAGGTGACCTTGGATCTGAAGCACACAGGCCTTCGCTAGTGTCCCCCCATCCGGAGTGAATCCAGAATGACTCGGAAGGAAAAATAAAGTCCAAACCAGTGCGTTGTGACAAAGAGAGTTTAATAGGGTAGAAAAGGAATAAAAACCAACAAAATAATAAATAATGACACTTATAGTTTATAATATATTAATATATAAAAATATTTAATACTATTAAATACTTATAATTTTATAATAATAAAACAATGCCATACTGTACAACACAGTCAATAAAGTGGATTTAATTAAATAAATAAGAAAACCAATAAATTAAATGAAAATTTAAAAATTTAAATTTAATACAAGTAAAACCCATTTTTCCCATTCCAATGAATTGCTATCCCCATCCTCACTTCCCATCCCACTGATCATTTGCTATCCCAAAGACCTCCCAGTTCTTATCCCCTTGGCATGCCAGTGCAAGAAGAAGTGCTCTGCAGGCAGAGGCCTTGCTGAGTGACCACCTAAGGAGAGGAATTTAATCCAGAAGGCAGGAAAGAAGAGCAATGCCCCGAAAGAAGAAGCAAGTCTTGTCTCTCAGCCCTTTGGTGTCCCAAGCAGCAGTTGCCATGGCCAAGCTTTCCCAGCCCAGCTGCTGCCAGCATCTCCCCAGCTTGCCATTGCCACCTTCCTGGGTGAGGCGCGCGCGCATTTGCCATTGGCGCTGTTGCCATCCCTGTGAGTGGCAAGCCCATCCCCTAGCTCCAGCACGAGAGGGGAGAGGGCAAGCGAGAGGGGCAAGGGCTGAGGAGCGTGGCTGAAGCTGGAGCACGTGCTTCACGCGGCTGGCAGGCCCAGCGCTCTGGGCGCCGGCTCTATGGCAGTGTCCCCTGTTCATGCTGTGCTGCCTGGTGGTGCTGGCACCTCCCTTTCCTTGCCGCCAGCTGGGGGCCGGGGGGCAGCAGGCACAGCGCTGGAGCCTGGCACTGTCGGCGGGGCGCTGGGCATGCTGCTGGGGCTGCTGGAGGTGGGCTGCGGCTGCACACAGGCCAGCTGGCACGCTGGCCCCAGCGCCTTGGCCCTGGCCCCCAGCGGCTGCAAAGTCTCGCTGGGGGTCTTTGTCCCCGGCTGCTGGCGCTGCAGCGTCCTGGCCCCGCTGGCCTGGGGACAGAGCCTGTCCTGGGGCCGCACGGCACGGGGCTCCCCACTCGGAGTCTCCGGCAGCAGCCGCGCTCTGCGGGGAGGTGGCGCCGCTGCTCCTTGCCCCCCTGCAGCCCCCGGGCTTCGCGCTCTCTTGCTGGGTGCCGTGGTGCTGTTGATCGCCAGCTGCTGCCCGCTGCTGCCTGCTTCCCTGCTGCTGCCAGCCACCGTGCTGCTGCCACCCGTCTTCCCCTGGCACGGTCTCTTGCGGCCTTGGCCAGCCTGGCCCAGCAGCGTCTTCCTCTCCTTGCCGGGGGGGTTCTCTGTCGTCGGCCTCCTGTGCTGGCAGCTCTGCGCTGTCCCGGGGGTGCTGCTGGGCGCAGGGCGCTTGGCCCCCCGCTTGGTGCCGGTGGACGCAGGGGCAGGCGGGGGGCTCTTGAGGGGACCCAGGGGGCGTTTGGGCAGGGGTCTCCTATGGTCAGTGCGGCCCTTGGGGTTGGGGCGTTTCTTGGGGGAACTCGGGGGGGATTTGGGCTGGGGTCTACTAAGGGCACTGGGGACCTTGGGGTTGGGGCGGGTCTTGAGGGAACGCTGGGGGGGTTGGGGCAGGGGTCTACTAAGGGCACTGAGGAGCTGGGTGTCAGGGAGGCTCCTGGGGGGACTCAGGGGTGGACTGGGTAGGGGGCTCCTAAGCGCACTGGGCAGGGGACTGGCTGCAGGGCTGAGCGGGGGGCTCACTGCTGGCACGACGGGGGACTGCAGCGACAGCCCACCCTCAAGCTTCTCGGGGCGCAGCCCAGGGGTTGAGGGGACCTCACCGAGGGCTCCTGTGGCTTCCAGTCCCTGCGTGCTCGGCTCCTCGATGTCCTCGCAGAGGTCGGGCAGCTGCGAGAGGAAGCGGCTGAGGGCAGGACTGCTGGGCAAATCGGGGAAGGCGTCCTGGGGCTCCACGGCATCGAGCCAGCTGAGCAGCTCCTCCATGCCGGGGATGGGGATGTCCAGGTCGGCCAGGAGCTCGTCCTGCATGTGCTGCAGCTGCTGGCTGTCCCCTGCCAGCTCTGGAAAGGCCTCGGCAAAGGCATCAGGGCCCAGCTCGGGCAGCTGCGGGGGCTCCTCAGGCACCTGCGGGGCTGTCGCCGCTGAGGACGAAGCAAGAAAATCCCCCAAGACGGGCGATGTCAGCTTTCCCATGGCCCCTGGGTGTGGGGCGCCCAGCGGCCGGCTGTGCCAGCCCCAAACTCACCGTCAGGCGTCGCCGTCTGGGTGCTGGCGGTCCTTGGAGCCTGGGCAGGCTTGGGGGCAGTGGGGCCGGGCAGCGGGGGCCCCTGGTCCTCGCTGAGCCCCACGGCGTGCAAGCAGGGCTCCGGCAGCTGCCCCCGGCTGCTGCTCAGGGTGCGGGGCGTGGGGAGCGCCTGCCCCCGCAGCGGAGGCCCCGGGACGAGGGGTGGCGGGGGGTTGCGCTGGGCGGGGGCCTGCAACAGGCAGGTGCCTGCGGGGTGCAGGAGCTCCCCATGGAGCACGGCCCTGGGCCCCAGCCCCAGCGCATGGTGGGGTACCAGTGTCCCCGTCACCATGGGCTGTCCCCACTGATGGACGGGGGCACAGGGAGGAGCGGTGTGGGGGAGCTGCCCCCCGGCGGGGAGCTGCACCAGCTGCAGCTGGTGCCCCATGGTTGGGAGCTGCACCAGCTGCAGGTTTTGCTCCACAGCGGGGAGCTGCACCAGCTGCAGGTTTTGCCCCACAGCGGGGAGCTGCACCAGCTGCAGCTGGTGCCCCACGGCGGGGAGCTGCCCCACAGCAGGGAGCTGCCCCCCGGCGGGGAGCTGCCCAAGCTGCAGGTGGTGCCCCTGGGCTGGGAGGTGCCCCCCAGGTGGCAGCTGCACCCCGGCGGGGAGCTGCAGCACCTGCCCCTGGACCCCCGGCACCACGTGCCAGACGGTGGCCTGGGGCAGCGCGGAGGGGAGGGTGGGTACCTGCGGGGGCTGCAAGGGCAGCGCCGTCGCTCCGGGGAGGGAGGGCAGCAGCCAGGCAGCCACCGTTGGCGGCACGGCTGGGACGACGAAGGGGGAGTTTTGCGTCTGCGCAAGCCGCGGAAGCCGTCTGGGGAAACCCTCTGTGGGAAAAAGGCCGCTGGGCTGAGCTCTGGGGCGCTGGGCTCGCCAGCAGGGCCGCAGCCCCGGGAGGAGCGGGAGCCGGCTGCTGGACCTGCCATGGTGGCTGGAGAGTGGGGCGGTTGCTTGGGGAACCCGGGCAACGGGGGTTCCGTCCCAACGGCTCACCAGCCCCTCGCCGACATCTTGGGGAGGACTGCAGGCTTTGGACCCAAGCAGGCTGCCCAGCGCAAGACTTGGCCATGTTCATTAGAACATGACTAGCCTCTAAGCCTCATGGCATCACCTTCCATCTTGACTGCTGAACCTCCTTGCTCCCTACTATCTTCTTTGCCAAGATACAGCTGTCCACATTTACTTTTCCTACTTGGCTGGACTGAATTTAAGAAGGGAGCTTGCAACTCTTCCTCTTGTTTGCCACTTCATCATCAAACCAAATGAAAACCATTTGCCTTTAACCTCTTTATTTCAGGCCTTCTTTCCTAGTGGCCATTCAAAACTGGGAAAAAAATAGTCTACCAAGTGGGGTTTTTTTTTGATTTGATAATAAATCTGCAGACTGTTAAGTCATCAAGCACTTCAAGACTGTTTGAAATAATCTCGAGATTAATATAAAAGGAATTCCTCACACACGCTGCGGCCGCTTACCTTTAGTATAGTCGTTGGATGCGATGGAGCAGTATTTCTTGCTTTCGCCTGCACTGGAAGTCTTCCCTTCCTTGTAAGGTTGTTTACTGCTCTCACTTCTGCATTACTGACATGAAGAGCCATCTGGAGGATGGCATTCTTCCTTCTTCTCCCGCGTTATCTTCTGGAAACGAGGATCTAAGTGTTCCAAGGAGCCTTTCGCTTTCCTGGTGTTTCTCCTTTTTCTTCTTTTTCTTCTCCTTTTTCTTCTTTTTCTTACGCTTGCGATTGGCATTGTCAAAGCGGAGCGCACAGAAACACAAATCATGAAGTCTGAAAGAAACATGCAAGTTAAAAAGGGAAAAAAAGATGTGGCACTTGTTGCCTATATGAAACCTGATTTATTTTACCACAGGTGATGATTTGCAGCATGTCAGCTATTTTGTGGTGCTTTGTGCACACGCAACTTACTTTAGATGCAGCAAACTTAAGCCGTCAGATTGAAGGACCATAGGTCCTGGTTTGTACACAGATCATTAACAACGGCTAGCTCTGGAATACGTGCAAGCAGAAAAAATCTTTTAACCTAATCTGGAATGGTGTACGGATGTGATTCGAACTATGTGGTCCAAAGCTAGTGCTCTGACACAATTCAGCAAGAGCTTTCCTGTCTTCACTGATCAACCTAACAACATGATCCCCAGCCAGCTGGTGCTATCTAAAGAACTTAGAAACCACCAGGAAAAAAAAAAAAAAAAAAAAAAAAAAAAAAAAAAGGAAGACATGAGAAGCACCCAGAAAAGAATTAGGATAAAAAATGCGGAGTATGCTGGAATCCTTGCTTACTTGGAATCCTTCTCTCCATCTTTATCCTTAGACTTCTTTTTCTTCCAGAACTTGTGATATTTTTGCATTTTTTTCACCACCTACAAGCTCCTTTTCTATCTTTCTGTCTTTCCTTTCTATTTCACTTTCACTACCTTCTGCACGGGTATATTTTCTTTTTCTGTTTCCTTCTGTTTCAGTTTTCTGGCGACGGTTCTCCAAATGAGCTGACACAGGTGGAAGCGCATGTCTTTCACGAGAATGTCTTCTGGAATGTTGCTGAGGTACCGAGCAACGATGCAAGTCTGCTCGGGGTGTGCCAAAGCGACGTACATCTTCCTCTCTCAAGAGGGAACCGTGAGGCCATCCACTTTTGTAATGATAATGCTTATGTGACCTGCTGTAGTAAGTTGCAGTCGACCTGTCAAAGGCTGAATCGCCGTGAGAGAACTTTCTCTCTCTACTGTCTCCTGTCGCATGAGGTGAATAGTAATCCTTGTAATAGCCACATCTTTCCCATCTCCGTGCTTCGTCTCGATAGTATCTTTCTCTGCTCCAACTTCTTTCCCCTTTGGATCGGTAGTACCTATTGCTACCTTGTTCTGATCTTCCTCCGCTGCCAGATCTGTACTTTGAATATTTGACTGCTCTTCTGCCATTCTCAGGGCTGTTTCTTTCACGAGGGAAAGATCTGTACCTGCTTCCCTCCCAGTACTCCTGCTTGTGACTCTTTTGCTCAACAAATTCCACGCTCTGAGAACACCTCCTCTTGCTGGAAGGACCTGCTTTTTGACTCTCCTTCTCTTCACTAGGAGCATGTTCCCTCTTGCTTCGGTAATGCTCTTTCTCAGTGGTTTTAGTCTTGTCCTTTGTATCTTGGCGTCTATCTGCAATAGCTAAGGAAGAAAGATTGTTAGAGCTACATTCAGTGTCAGACTCGAGAGAGGAAGTTTGCCGCAATTTCTCACCAGGCTCAGAAGAGTCTTTGCCGTACAAAACATTTTCTTTTGAAATGAGGTCACGTTCTTTTGATCTTCTTGGTTTCTCCTTGTCTCCACGGTCATCACATTGGTACTGGGCGAGGTATTCATCATTCCCAGGAGATTTCGGAGGTTCTGCAACACTGCACAAAATAAAAACCCATTTCTCACTTCTGCTGAAGGACGTGAATATTAAGAGTAAAACCTTCCAACGTCGAGCAAATAAACAAAAACCTCCGGACTACAGGAACGCTCGCAAAGATATGCCATTTAGAAACCTCTCCTGTGATTAGGACACCTTCTTCAGCTCCCAGAGAAAGTGCTTTTTCCCCTCTTGCTTCTGAAGCCATTGCACTAAAAAAGCAAACGCATCTGTCTCCTTCCACCTGCTGCTCTGAGAAAAAAGGCATAGGGGCGAGCGGGGAACAGCCAGTGTTTCTCCAGACAGTGGAGAAAAATGGAAAAACATTCTATAAAGGAACACAAGTTCTCCTTGAGGCACCAACCTGCATCAGAGTGATATGCTCAGTGCTGATCATTAGTTCTGTTCGTGACACTGGACACACAGTATGGAATTGTACTAATTTAAATCCTTCCATTAAATACTATTAGTAGACAGATAAAACTGTAACGAACTTCCATAAAGTCTTGTCTTAATCAGACTGTGCTCATTTTACCTCATTTCCTCTGACAAGCTGTTCAGCTGGCTGGCTCTGAAGGACTCCGTGATGACTTCTCGATTGACTGAAGGCATAGCTCCAGGCATCTGCAATTAAAACGCACAAGTCAGCAGACAAAAAAATACTATTTGTAGTAGTACTGAGGACTAGTCTTGTCAGAATGTCTCCATTAAATGGTAAGCAAGACCGCTGTGAGTTGTATGCATTATCTACACTTCAAAGATAACCCCAACTCACCCCCCAAAATCTACTTTATGAAACTTAGGAATTTTTATCTCAGCTGAGCTTAAGTTGACAAGTTCTAATGTAAGCTCAGGTCTGCAAATTCTAAGGGGATAATACCACAAAGCCTTACGATCACATGTGTGCTGTGTTTTCTCAGTATTTCACCTGAATTAGGAACACAATAAACACTCCCGAATACATCGTAGGTGAGAAATTCTCGATGGAGCAAATCTATGTTTCAAGCAATCCATTTGTTTTAGAAAAGAACATCTCAGAAGGTTTAACAGGTTCAACTCGGCAAGTGGAATCATCAAGTTTCAGTCCGTTTTCTTTAGATTCATTAACTAACCTAATAGCACCATTTAGTGAATCTGTTTTTGGCAGCTCATGCTGGGATCTTCCTTTGTCAGCATTCTGACAGGAAGAATCGGAATGCTGCAATGTACGGACTACCTTTCCAACCAAAATTCCATTAGAGGACATTGCATTGCATTTCAAATTCCTTTGAAATAAGCCCTTTGACTCCTCCTCAGATTTTCCTGAAGATTCTGCACCATAAGGGACTGTGTTATCAGAGCTGAGTTTAGGATTTTCATTCACTGTTGGCTCCACAAAAATTTCATCAGAAACTTTTTTGTTTGTTTGCATTTGCTTCATTTGCATTACCGAATTTGTAATTGTGGATGAAGGAACAGCCTGGTAGAGATCTTCATCCTCCACAGCACTGCTAAGAAAGTCAGGCTGTGACACAGTCTGACGAGCAGGCAATTTATTGTGAATACTGATGGTGATCTTCTGTTTTCTTGACGTATCAGTCATTGAAGGCCTGGTAATTGCCTGGTTTTGAACACAGGCCATTGGTGGTGCTGAAGATGGCCTTTTTAGGGTGACACCAGTGGTCTTTGTGTCCTCTTTTATGGATCCATTTCCATTTAAACGGCTTGAATTCTGTATTTAAAAAGAAGAAATTGCAAGATGGATTAACGCAAACACTGCATGTAACATTTTGAAACACAAAACTCTCCTACTGAGTGTTTCTACAAATGGTCTTAACACCTAAAAAGATGCTTAAAACCAAACAAAAAACCCCACACCAAACCCCAAACCCACTAGCAGTTTGGTGCCGTTATCTGCCCTCCCGCTTCCCTGAATTACCTTAATCATATGAGGAAGAAGTCGTGGTCCCAGAAATCCAGCCTGCTTACTATTAGCCCCCTGCTGACCAGGAGGGAATGAACAGGGATAAGATGGTGCTGGCAAGTAAAACGCACGTTCTCCAAGTGTCAAATCATAGCGCCTTCAGAAAAGAGCAGTGATCGTAGTTTAGTTTTTCTTTCAGCCTACTCTTGGATTAAATCCCATCCTATCATTTTAGAGGAACAGCTCATACGATATGGAAGCCTTCTCTACAGAAGGCTTCGCCAAGACTACAGACTGAAAAGTAGAGAACAGTCTTCCTACTAAGATTATCACTTGCAGAGCAATAATTCATTCTTACACCACAGATGACCTTCATTTCTCTCCTTCTCTAAAGTAGCCAGCTACAGATAACACATAGATAGCAATTTACACAAGTGCTGCAGTTTAAGGCCAAGCAACAAAAGATAATAAACGACACAGAGAATTTCAGGTTAGACAGAACTGAATTAGACAAATAATAATCTTCTCCTGGGATAGCAAGAAAAACACTTGCAAAACAGAAAAATATCAATAACAGGAAAGTAAATCTCTTCTGAACACAATTTAAGATTTGTTATTACCTGATATAAAAAAGTATGTAAGCTTGCTGACCAAGAACTCTTTTAATGTCAGTACGCACTACTTTAGCATCATTCATCTGATACCAAAGTCCATTACCAGCCTGCAAATAAAGACAATGATTTCTTTAGGTGAATTGCACGTTTTCCAATTGAAATCACGGATAGGAACAAAATACACACATGTCAAATAAAAATATAATGAAATCTTTTTCCCTAGAAACAGTAGCTGCTAGTCATGCTTTAATTGGTTTGCCAGCACAACCTTTACCCTGTTAGAAATGCTGTTGACTTCTACCTTTACATAGCATATATAGTGTCCTGAGTGACAGCTGACACCGTGATGTACCAGCACCGCGTATAAGGCATAGAGCAGTGGTTCTCCCATTGACTGCGACATGTAGGCTCTCAGGTCCAAATACTCCGGATATTTCACCTCCTAAAGAGACATCAAGAAGATAGAAAAATTATCCCAGAGTACTTCGTGGACTAGCCAGAGAAAAACACTTCCAAAAAACACAGACTAGAATTGATTTCTAGAATATATTTCTCGAATATATTTCTTGATTCACTACAAATAAGTCTTCCCATAAACAACGGTTAAGACTAGAAGTTGCAGAGAACTGTTTCCTGATGAATCAGCCTTCTCAGAGGAAAGCATATGCTTCTTGTCAAGCGGGAACTTTATTGATATTAAGAGAAAGAATAAGCCATAGTCGTTAGTCTACAATTATTGTCTGAAAATATTAACAACTTTCAGCTTTGGGGGATGTCCCATTACACAATGATATAGTTGCATTACAGTGGTAAATATACCTTGTTGATCTTTCCACCTGTGAAATCTGCAAATCTTTTCAGTGATATTGTGAGAACCTTGGAAGAACGGTGTATGGTAAACCTCTTGGATGCAGGAACCATCTTTTTACACCTTAAAACCAAGCAGAGATAAGTGTTTGAAGGCATCTTCTTTTTTCGCCCCCAAAACAAACTCCTTTTAATGTCTCACGCATGCCTATGCTATTTGAATGATATTTACTTGCATAATAGGTTGGTCTTTTTTCTTTTCATAAACCCATGCACTGCGTGTCAGGTTTGTTAATACACAGAAGAAGGTCAATTTTCCCAACAACTCAGAGCATAGCGGGAACAGGAATCTCTCACAAAAGGGTATGACCAGGTTGGATGGCAAGGTACCATTTCTTGGTCTACAAAAGTGGCTATTTGAACTCCAATCCTGGATACATTCTTTCAGCTTTCAAGGGAAATACAAATACTGAAAGCGGAACGAGAGAGCCTTGGTCCCCAGGGCTAGAAATTGCAAATAATCTCCAACATAGGTCGACTATCAACATCAAAAATACAACAGAAGCACATGGTCATTCTACAGGAGGGAGACATTTAACAGTAGGAAGTCTTCATGTACTGAGCTTGTCTGGAAAGACACTGAAACCATCTGCCATCCTTTGAAACAAAATAGTTCAGTTTGACACATTGCCCGCTCCAAGGTAGGACCTACGGTGTAAGCAGTGAAAATTAGCCACTAGCCCAGAGAACAACGGAAACTGGGCAGTTTACATCAAGAAAAGTACTGTCGAGAGCTAATAAATAGAAAGAACAAAAGTAGCTCTTTTTGAATTCTGATGGCAAAATACAAGCCAGAGAATTGCAAACCCATAGGGAATGCCTATGAACAAGACTTCCCCCCTCCAAGGAAACAAAAATCCAAGTCTTTTATAAACTTCCACAAAACTTGTAAGTAGATCCAAAGTTTAGAGGTAGTCCAACAGAGTCATGCAACATAGAAAACTGACATCTAGGATTAAGACCTAATTCGTCAAAATCTTACTCGCTACATTTATAGCAATTCTCTCCATCCAGCTCTTCAGGTTTCACAAAGAGTTCCAGAGCTCTGCTAACAGACGAAACCGCCTAGAGCAGCGAGAAAGAAGAGCGCAAAGTCACCGTAATTCAAAATTCCAGAGACATACTAGTAGTTTATAAGAGAATCTTACTAACATACTCAAGCGATCTACTAGGAGCACTGTGAAGAAGGAGGCAGAAAGAGCATGCTCAGCATTGACCTCACCTGGAAGGCATTTGACTTTGGAACAAATACTTTTCCAGTAGCCTAGACAGCATCTACAGTGTGCTTTGTCATCAATACTGGGGACAAATTCATCAGTCTAACAATTAGATGTATATTGAGGTAGAACAACAAAGAAGTATGACAGCATTATAATTTTTGCAGAAAGAGAATTCTTTCCCCTTAAACCCAATGCAAATGTGGAGACTATTTACATGGGTTCCACGGAAGGACAAAGTCCAATCCACTTCCTTAGCACCACCAAGCTCTTACGTTTTAACATTATATGTGGTTTGGTTTTTTAAGTTAAACAAGTTTAATTTAGAAAGTTATGCATGTACTTAAACATCATGAATTATATTTAGAAAACATCTTACCTTTATATCCAAAGTGATATCAAGAAATGCCTCATACGTATCCGAAACTGCTTTGCAATTCAAGCACTTCACTGGAAACAAAATATAAATGCTTAACATTATGTGAAGGAGACTAACTGTCCAAATTCAAGTTGTTGACAGATACTACTTTAGACAAACTACAGACTGCTTTACTACCGACAAAAGACACAGATCAGTTCTAAGGACAGGAATATTTTTTCAAGTACCTCTCGATCTTAGAAATCCTCCAAATATTTGATGAATGATGGTGGTAGCTTGAGAAGATCTGTCCAATCTGGAAATAAATTATAATCAGACCTCAGAAGATTTAAGGCACAGAATTAACTCTTCAAAGAGTTTGATGAAAACCAAGGATGATGTAGACTTGCGTTGCTGATAGTAAATAAGGCACTAAAAGGTGCTAGAGATCATTTCTGAGAGTAAATAAAGGACTAGAAGGTGCTAGAGAATGTATGAAAGTGAACTTGTTTATGCTTACTCGGTGCTTCCGTTCAAGCACGCTTCCTGCATAGCATCAACAGTATAGCGCAAGAACTCGTGTGCGTCTTCTTGACTGCCAAAACGGAAATGTTGTCCTATTCCTAAATAAGAAGATGATAGTATTGACCTCATTTAAAAATGAAATCATTCTTGTATTTCTAAAATCTCTCTTCATTGGAGTGTTAAAACCACTTAGACACATCAAATAATTATTTGAAGATTACAAGCTATCGAAAAGAAACACATCTGAAGCCACTTACGACTGAGATTACTGATAACATGCGTAGGCTCGATGGCATCAACAGTGCAACGCAGGGCCTGGTTAATGTGAGTCTCCATCGTGCACATCATGCAAAAATCTTGTTCACGACCTGAAGAGTGAAAGAACAAAGCATCCCAGTCCAGCGAAATATCCATACCTACAAACATCTAAGTACAATTTAAACTATAGATACAATATCCACTCTCCTTGCTACATTCTATTCTCCCAAGATGCCAATGTCCCAACAGTCTTGTAACATTTCATTTCACACAACTTGACAGAAGAAAAATATCCACTAAGCCTGTATTCAAATGCATGTTGTGATGAGAAATCTAAAAGACTACTGCAAAGTCGCAGTTGTAAAGGCTGACAGGAATGTGAACTCCACAGGCTGCAAAATGTATTACTCTCTAAAATTACTACCAAATGCATTACTGTCCAATGCACTTCATTATTCCCATGAAGCAATAAATAATCCTTTAATAAACAAACAAACAAACAAATAACTAACTAAATAAATAAAACATGGTGCATTAATTGCACTCCATATGCTATTCGGAGCCCACTGCTAATACAGTGCTCAAAGCCAGCTGCTACAGGTAAAATCAGGCAAATAAGCTTATCTCACAGAATCACTGCTGTTCTTTCACCTTCAGAGCTATCCAACAGATTCAAAATACTGTTAGAAAGTACTCACATGACTGGCTGTGCTCAAGAGAAAGCATGTAATTGGCAAGTGGGGGTGTGTAGGTCAAACACTGTAGAGTAGCATTAAGAAAACATGTGTTGCCAAGATTGTACAGGCCAACTCCAACACTTTGTGTTTCTCGCCAATCCATACAAATCTTCTCAGGTGGAAAAAGAATGCTCTGTGGCGGAGCAATTCCATCATTAACGACTGCAAGAAAGTTAAATTTAAAAAGAGATCTTGTTTGTTTGTTTCGAAGAAAGGTATTTAAAAAAATACTATTCTGCAGGAGCACCTAGAGGAGCTAGCTACAATCCAAACCAGAAAAACTTATTGCAGACAGCTTTAATACCACCAAATTCAAATTGGCTGGTCAACACAATGTTTTGGGGAAAAAAAAAACAAAAACAAAAACAACTTTAGTCAACCATTTTAATTTTTCTAAGGCAAGGCTAACTGCCATTCTGTTTGTAGCACCTAATGCCAAGTTCCTCTCCATCTATAATCTTTAACCTGATTAACTCAACTACTGTTTTTTTCCTTATTATAACTTAAACCACAAACTTAGACTTGAAATTATACGGTAAAAACGTAAAAACTAGGAACTAGGAATGACGGTACCCCTACAGATACCAGATTTTTTCCTGAGCAATGTTATCCTTCAAAAAACCTGTGAAAAATGGAAGCTGTGAATAGCAACAATCAAACACTTTTCTCTGCAAAACAGAAAAGACATGGAGGAATCTGTGCATTACAAAAAGCTCCCCGTATTTCTCTGTTGACTGTAAATATATCAAAATTAATTTCTGTAACATCAGTCACTTCAGTTGCCTTAGGGGATTCGCTTTTGAAGTCTTTCTTCACAGTAGTCCCCTTCTCTATCAGTGCAACAAGTAAGAACTGCATTTTCTACTTTTGCTTTGAAGACAATGGAGGCAGGATAGAACGCACACTTACCTAGATCTCTTGGGGCAAAAGCCTTAGATTTTTCAGATGATCTACAGTAAATAGCACCTCCACGTCCTTGGGCCACAGAGACTTGGCTTGAATCTTCTGCAGGCACTATCCGGCCCCAGTTG
Source organism: Aythya marila (assembly GCF_965140915.1). NCBI lineage: Eukaryota > Metazoa > Chordata > Aves > Anseriformes > Anatidae > Aythya > Aythya marila. The sequence goes on from NW_028137638.1 coordinate 24,927, forward strand.
GCGGTGCGTGACATCAGTATTTTAGGACTTGGTTTCTTGGATTTGCCAGACCGCCTTGAAGAGGGCTTTTTAGGCTTTGAAGATTTGGGCTTCTTAGCTACGGTCATTGTTCACATCTGCGACAGAGACAGAAGTTCTGGTTGACGTAAGACTATCAAGAAGCACTCCAAGAAGAAAAGAGTAACAGAAGTCCTGTCACTTAATCTCAAAGAAACAGCCTTAAGAACTAAATCGCTGGTATGAATGATTTAAAAAGAATCCCCAAACTAAACACACAAAGTGAAAATTTCCATCTAAACTCTATCAGTATTACTTTTCGCTTCTGCAGAACTAGTGGCTGATGCCATTTCTTTCCCTTCCGTAGGATTTTAATCCATTACAACTCTGGAGTCTTTTTAATATAAAAATGTAGAAGACATTCTCTGAGGGGAATCAGTTATTTATTGATTTCCGGAGTTGCGCAATTATCTGTTAATTAGCACCTATGATCTAATAGATAATTGTTGCAATTATCTATTGCTGGCATTAGTAACGGAACACTATTACTTCACTGCCTGCGTTTTTCTGTTTCGTCTGCACAAAGGTACCCAGAACTCACTGCTACTTTTCTTCTGTCTTTCCAGGGCTCGCCCTCTACCTCACTGTCTACTGCACCAGTCATGAGGGGTTTGTTGTGATTCTATAATGAGCCTAGCTTTTAAATACACCTTTCATGGGCGTCACTTGGTGATAGCAAGTTAATCTGTGAGGGCTCCTCAGTCTACATCATGCGGTCGCTTTTTCCAGGTGAAAAAGCGGAGCTGTAAGTGGCAGTACACCAAAGCCCTGGCATGCTGAGATCCAAGAGGAGAGATGTTTGGCCCTCCTTTTCACTCCTGGGAACCATATACCTCAAAACCCACAGAGGATGGGCTATATCTCAGAGAAATCTTCGGAAAGGAGAGCATGAAGAGCATGTTTGCAAATTCATTTCTCCCTGGGCTTCTTCTGCTTCTCCAAGAAAGACGAGTTTGAATATAACTTTGGCAGCAGTACTTCTGGTGTTTTACTCCTACCACATTTAAAACTCCTACGACAAACTGAAAAGTTAGACTAAAAAGCAGCTCTTTCCGTTCTCCTTTCTAAAGTTGCACGCTTTCCTCATGCAAAACAACAGGGGAATGTAAGCTAGAAACGGAAATGCTGAATGTAAAACAAAACAAAACAAACCTCAGCCCTCCAGGACAAAAGCCAATAACTGCTACAAAGTCCTTTTTAAAATGCTGATTAGGTTTCAAGGTGATACCGCTTTAAATAAGCGTAGTTGTGTGTCCATAGGCAGAAGCTGAATAATGACAGGATGAACTTCTATACTTCATGTTTTGTTACTGTCTTACTGTAGCACACAGGGACTTGTTACCTTTAGGGAAACCACTAACCTCATGGAGGGTTTAAAACATAAGCTAGTTTGTTATACCAAAATGACGGAGAGAACAAAGCATAAAGTGCTTTCAGATTTCTAGCACGCCTTGATTGCTGTCCATTAAACTTCAGACACGTTAAACAAAACACAGTAAATAAGAAAACTCCTAGTCCCACAGCTGGCAAATTGTGTGCAGAGGTTGTAATTAGAACTTTTTTGCCTTGACGTTTTACATTTAAAATTGATTTTAAATCCATTCTATACACACTTTCCATTCCTGAAAAAACAATACGCAAACCTGACAAATGCATTTACATGAGAAATGAAGTCGTCCTTGTCCGATTGGAAGACTAAGGTGACAGCTCCTGGGCTCAGGGATAAGCTCCGATCTTCACCAGTGACAGCTCCTTTTTTAGGATTGAAAGGGAAAATGTTTCAGCAACACATTGGAAACATACTTAAGGGACAAGAAACAAAATCAAGACTGCAGTGAGAAGGAGAACAGAAAAACAATACTGGGGAAAATGGGAAGGGAAGGGAAGGGAAGGGAAGGGAAGGGAAGGGAAGGGAAGGGAAGGGAAGGGAAGGGAAGGGAAGGGAAGGGAAGGGAAGGGAAGGGAAGGGAAGGGAAGGGAAGGGAAGGGAAGGGAAGGGAAGGGAAGGGAAGGGAAGGGAAGGGAAGGGAAGGGAAGGGAAGGGAAGGGAAGGGAAGGGAAGGGAAGGGAAGGGAAGGGAAGGGAAGGGAAGGGAAGGGAAGGGAAGACCTTGATCTTTATACTGACCAATGAGATAAGCCTTACACATTGTTAAGTTTATTTTTGACAACTGATTGAGGTGTTACCAGCTATTAAGTACGATTCAAGAGCAAATATTAACACTAGAAAGAAGAAATCCGATCCACCACCACTGTTTCAAAATACATCCATTTCTCATTTGGAGATGACGTCTCTCTGGCAAGGTAGTAGAAAAACTGTAAATACCGATAGAGCTTCCTCTCCCGATGTTCCATATACATACCGATGCTGTTCCTACACCTACGCTCTGAGCATAAATTTATGTTGACATGAGTGACAAGAGAGGGTGTTACTCCTCTCTTTGTTTGCCTTGAGAGACACACCTCTTGTCCATTGAAAAGTAAATTCAAGATTCCAGATCACTTAAGACAGTTGCTATCCCCCCATTCAGAGTTCTGCAGCAGCACTCTTCAGATGTGTTTAGCAGTCTCTTTAGAAAATGTTATCACTTAGGACCTGCTTCTCAGTAGGTCCACGTTTGGCCTCCGCTTAGCAGAGAGTCAATCCCAGCTTAAGCTTTCGTACAAGAGCCCCTTCACGAAACGGAGTTGAACCCTGACATAACTGAGTTGAACCTTTAACCTTGAAGCTTCCTTAAAGAAGAAAGCAGCACCCAGGCCAGGAAATAGAAATTAATCGTCACTTTACCCTGAAACGCAGTGGGCTATTCTGTGCTGGCAGGATTGCTGCCGGGCTGGCCGACGAGGCGGCGGGCAGCTCCCCGGGGCCACAGGGCCTGGCACAGGGAGCCGCCGGGGGTCTCCAAGGTCCGGGAACAGCGGCAACAGCGGCAACAGCAGGGACAGAGGGGACAGCAGCGACAGCAGCAGCCACCTCAGCCGGGGCCGTCTCCACAACCGCCACAACGGCCTCGGAATGCCGCCGAACTCGGAGCTCCAGCGTGACGCCTTGTGAACCTGGCCGCGCTGCTCATGGCTAAAACCAGAGCGTTTCCTCCGGCGTGTGTTTACTGTCGGTGCCGGATCGGCCCTCACCCCGAGCTCTCCCTGCCGGGAGGGCTTTGGGGTTGGGGTTTCCCTCCCGCCGCCGCCGCGGGCAGGCCCCGCGCGCAAGGGGTCCGCGCTGGGGAGCAGCATCTCACCCGCGGCGAGAGACCGAGGGCACGACATGAAAAAGCCCCGACACAAAAATGCCACGACATGCGGCCGAGGCGGCGGGGAGACGGCTCTGAGGGAGCTGCCACTTCGCCCCGCCGTCCTCCCCTCCCGGGCCGCCCCGCCGAGCCCCGTGCGCCTCAGGCACTGCGCTGAGGGGGTGGCTGGCTACTGAGACAGCTGCCCAGGGCACTGCTCATGGCACCGAGCCTGACGGAGGTCAACAAGTGTTGAACAATGCTCTCAGACATCGGGTCTCACTTTGGGGTGGTCCTGTGTGGAGCCACGAGTTGGACTTGGTGATTATTGGGAGTCCTTTCCACCTTGGGATGTTCTCTGATTCTAGGTCAGCAATCCAGTAGCTGATGAGAAGTGTGGAGTCATTCAAAGGGAAGAGAGAGCACAACACTTCTCGTTTGCAGAAGCGGCTATTTGGTAACCAAACCGATGATTCCTTTGCTTCTAGAGCAACTAACAGCAGGGATCCGCTTTACAATGGAGGGAAAAGAGTCGTTGGCATGTCATGTGAAGTAACCTTCAAATCCCAGAGGATGATTTTGTTGGAACTTTATTCAGCTGAAAACATGGAAGCCTTGCTTCTGCTTGTGTTAGTTACAGCTCCAGTTTACTTTGGTTGGGAGGGAAGGCATTCCAGGCTAATGTGCTGTACCTGTTCCTTCAGCTCATTGTCCATAAACGGAGGAGCAAATGAAATCAGTTTAATCTCCATTAAATGCAGCAGACAAAGCGGAGTAGAGGGCGATCTAGCACTTAATTTTTCCTGTAAGCAGGAAACCCAGAACTCAACAACACTTTTCAAATCTTGTCCTGCAGTAAATGACCAGCTGAGTGAAGCTTGCATTTAGAGGATGTGCTCCTCCAGTAGACGGAAATAGCTTTTCCTCTTCACAAGTGCAACTGAGTGGTGGACTGGCAGCTACGTGGTTAACTAGTTGTGCCAAAGGGGTTGTGTTGAATGCACAGAAAAATATGCAGGAATAAATAAACAGCAGAGGGTTGTCTGTAGGCATGACACCGAGTACAGATGTTGTCTGCAGGTTCGTGCAGAGTGCACCGCGCCAATAAGCACCCAGAGTCGGAATGCACACGAAGGTCTTTTAATTATATAATTACTTATAGAACTCTGCAGAGTCAGGCACTTGGCCATCTTTCGCAAAGCAAGCACACCTCTGACTCGAATCACCGTCATTTATACACAGGAAACTTGTGAAAACTCTCTCTTTGGCTCCTTTGGATTGGTTATTACAGCTCACCTAACTTATCTCCACTGAGCTTGTGCATTACAGAGGAATACCGGGGGGGAGGGGGAACAGGAGAGGGGGGACACACACCGAATCCCACATTAGCATAGATTAGCATTTTGACAGGTGTGATTTTTAATGTGCTAATGACCCTTAATGAGAAAAAGGTTACTATAGGTCAGTCTGGAGCTGGTGTTCTCCTTCCTGTTTTTTCCCTTTTAGCCCTTCTCTTCCTTGCTTCTGCTAGCTCAAGGCTACCTGTCTCTCTCCTTCTTTATTTTCTCAGCTAAAAGACTGCACAAGCTACACGCCTCCCTATTTGCTTCAACATTTCCTTGGTTTTGTTTTTGTTTTTTTCCCAGCTTTGGGACGACACAGGTGTGGTTTGATATTTGCCAGTATAGCTAAAACTCACGCCAGTCTGCTCACGCACAGTAAGTAGTAAGATTTAAGGACTGGTTTCATCGGCTTCTTCCATACTAACATCCTTCTTATGTTTTAGATATGCTGTAGTTAAATCAACACTAAGTTACTACTTGTGGAGTAATCGCCTTAAGCGACTAGGCATCATAAGCACACCTCCATCCCAAAAGCTACCCGCCTCCAAGGTGCAACCACCCCTCACTGAGCATGCCCTCGGAATTTCTCAGAGCCTGTACCTTTAAACGCAAGTGAGATCATTTCTACCAAGCACAACCAAGATATGCATGACTAGAGTCACTCAAGCTCCACCTTAAAGATAGAAAATAATACCAATTGGTTTAAGAGAAAGGGGATGTTAGGGAAGATACTATCAGGAAGGATTCCTTCTGACATCACTCGACAGGCTGAGCCTCTCACTCCCCCACCCCCACTCCATTGGGACGCCGTGGGGTAAGATCTGAACGCTTGCTTATACCAGGCGTCTCTGTGGAATCTTAGAAATCTCTAGAGTTTTGATGCTTTTTAATGTCTTAATACCTAGGCTGTGTACCTGTGCATTTCATGCATGCTAGCTTGCTTTTGCAGACAGTGAATTTATCACTGACAATCCAAAGAACCTGTGTACCTGTCGCCGTAAGAAATTGCACTTAATTGCATTCTTCCTAGCTGTGAGAGTTCTCCTTGAATGCGACTAGAGCGAGGCCGTACTGTGTTGTTGGTGAATCCGTGACCGTGATAGTTCAGCACCCTGAATCCGACGGGACCCATGACGGTCAATCGGCTACACCCCTTAACGCGACACTACTAGACGAAGAAGATGACAGGGCTTGCATGCACTGCATTAGGCTTTGCATGTGAAAACACCCCCAAATAATTTCACGTACATTTAACGTTTTTAAAGGGAAAAAAACAGGAAGGTGTAGTCTCTCTGTAAGCTACAGCCCTACATAGTTAAGGCATCAGCATTCATTCCTTTGCTTGATAGCAAAGTATGAACATACAGAAGAGTTAAATATTTTCTTTGCATTCTTAAAGGCGATTTTTCAGACTTGGGCTTCAGTTGTTGGAGTTGAAGAGATCAGTAGACATCCTTACTTTTACGTTAAGACCAAAATCTTTATCTAAGATTGTGTTATCTAACGCAACTAAACTCCCACCCCCACATGGTTTTTTTGTAACTTCGCAATGATCTTGCTGCAGTCCCACTCTGATGGTCTTTCAGTAACATGCAAACTGCCGTGGCAGATTCTGTTACAGTGCTTTTCTATTGACAGTGTGCATAACACTCAAGGTAAAGCCCCTCATTTCGCAGTGGGGACATAAAGTGTTTCTTTGGACCCTGCTGCTTCTGTTAGTACTCATTTTTTCACAAACTTGTTGAACCTGAGCCGTGCCTACTGAGCCAACGAATGCTTTGATGACACAGTATTTTGTCAAAGCAGTTTTGCTTCTTGGAGCTACAGAAGCAGCTCTGGCTACGTGATAGCGAATTGTGCTGCATTGGCAAAACCAGACTTAGCTACAGACTTACAACACTTGCTAACTCGATCTATTTCAAATCTCATTTTAACTTTAAAGGACAATCAGTTTTGTGGCTCCTGTCTTACTAATTTGCCTTGTTTTGCATGGAAGGGCAGCCTGTGAATGTTTTGCTTTATTGCATGCTTCAAAAAAAGGCTGAGGAAGAGACTGGAGGAACCTTTTCTATTCTATGGACTTTCCCCCGAGAGTGTGGAATTGCAGGCTACTTGGATGAATGTTCCAATGTGAGTAAGGGAGCAGACCTCAGCCAAAGGAGGTGGAATCCTTGCTTAATAGTAAGTATCAGTGTGGGGACATCTTTGCTTAACGGGAGCCATTTAAACTCTTCATAGAAACAAAATAAGCTGGACATCTTATGCTTGGAAAGCAGTATGGTTACACAGCGGCTAACATAATGACTTGAGTCTTCTGCTCTGCAACTTCAGGTTTTGTTTTCAAGCAGTGCATACATCAGTTTAAGCTTTGGACAAGGAGATTTGCAATGCAAATAGTGATAAACCAGAATCAGCGGCGCTGACGAGTGTAATGGTGAAATGCAGCAAATCAAGTATTCCTGGAGAAATGTGAGATTACAAAACTAGTAAGCCATGAAGCACTTTTGTTGTTGTTGTTGGTTGTTTTTTAAATCAATTCTTATATGCTGAAATAGCACCTTCAAGAAAATCTGTTTATCTAGCCAGGTAACGGTGTCTCCCTGTAAACAGGAAGGAAATGCCAGGAGCAGCCATACCTCTTTGCTGTCAAAATAAAGAGCAAGTCGAGGCCAACATCATGCCATAGTGCAAAGGCTTGTTAAGAAAGATCATTCTAAGAGGTCTGCAAGAAAAGATGACTTACTTTGTCATAAGTTTGTCAAATAGAATGGACGAGTTAGTAGTCGAGTACCGACTGTGTCCGACTCTACAGCTGCGGCGCAGCTCCAAGTCCCTGTTTTCTCCGTGGACTCGTCTCACAGTTTTTGCACCAGCTCTACTCCTCAATGTTCTGGTGACTGAAACGCAGAAACAAAGGATTTTGAAACAGTGAAGATGGGATTCTCCTTATTTCACCGTTGCTCTTGTAAAATGGAAACAGACAGACAAAAAAGGCACCCTGAAGTGGATTGAGTTTTCTTTACATTTCAGATCAGAAGTTGGTGTCACAACCACTGCATTCCACTAATTTATCGCTCTGCACGTTTAAACTGTCTACTTAAAACTGGGACCTGTAGGGAAATTTTTAAAGAGACTGAAAGCTAGCCAGACAAAAACAAACGTGCAACTTTTGTTCCATGCAGGAGGGAAATCTACTCCACTTATTTCTGTCTTGGAAAAGTGAGAACAATCAACACCTTTCTCTAAGGTGTTTTCACTCCATTCATGTCAAACTGTATCTAACAGTGCTCAAAACAAACACTAGGACATTGCAAGCCTCTTCCTAAGAGGTGTATGTTTGATTACTCTGTTTATGCATGCAGCACTTCCATTTCCTGCATTAGGATCTAACAGCTCAAGGAGGGAAGAATCGTTTCAAGAGAAACACCCAAACACCACATAACTCAAACTCGTGCTTTTTAGAAAAAAGCCTGCCCATTGTTTGCCATACAGCACCCTTTGGCACAGGTTGGTTGCTTGCACTGTCATTAAAAGAGCCAAGAGGACAAGGGGAAGGGAAGAGCTACACCGCTGTGCTGCTAGGATCACAGCTAAGGTTTACTTTTGTGCTTGCCAGCTATAAAACTGAGTTTGAACTTACCAAGTATCGATTTACTTTGCACAATTAGAACAGTTTGCTTTGTGCCTACCAAGCTGCAATTCACACTGCTCCCTCCCCAAGGAATTCATAAAATCTCCTATTTGCACCTACCTCTCTTCACAGAAAAGTCACTGAGGAGTGAATTCAGCTGACTACAGAAGGCTTTGGGGCCAAATGAAAGCCATGGAGTGACCAAGTGCCATCCTCTTCAGTAACCTGCGCAAATAGGTATCCCGGGGACTTACAGCCACTTACCTGTGCTATATTCTTTTTTTCGTTCCAATTTTGGCTTTCTCAACTGCCTACATTAAGAAAGAGGACACGGCAGAGAAGGGAGAAAAGACTTGTTGTATTAGACCCATCAAGGATGGGAAATTTCACCATGTTTACAAGCCAGTTGTCGTGGTTTAACCCGACCGGCAGCTAAACACCACGCAGCCGTTCGCTCACCCTCCCCCCTCCCTCTCTGGGACGGGGGAGAGAAATGGAAAGTGAAGCCCGTGAGTTGAGATAAAGACAGTTTAATAAGACAGGAAAAAAAATAACAAAAATAATAATAACAATAATAATAATGATGATACAATGGTGATAATACGAAAGTAATAATAGTATGTACAAACAAGTGATGCACAATGCAATTGCTCACCACCCGCTGACCGATGCCCAGCCTAACCCCAAGCAGTCCGGCCCCCCTCCCCCCCGGCTAGCCACCCCTATATATTGTTTAGCATGACGTCAGATGGTATGGAATACCCCTTTGGCTAGTTTGGGTCACCTGTCCTGGGTCTGTCCCCTCCCAGCTCTTACTGCACCCCCCAGCCTGCCCGTTGGCAGGACAGAGCAAAGGCTGAGATGTCCTTGGCTTAGTATAAGCACTGCTCTGCAACAATTAAAGCATCGGGGTGTTATCAGCACTCTTCTCATTCTAAGCCAAAACACAGCATTCCACCAGCTACTAGGAAGAAAATTAATTCTGTGCTAACTGAAACCAGGACATCTATCCACCCCTTATTCCATACCATTTATGTCATGCTCAGGTTACACTCTTTTCCATACATTCTAATTAGTCACCTATAGTAATCATGGTAGTGATAACATACAGTATAATATACTATTTAACATGGTGCAATTCAGTTCATGGGCTATTCTCACCCAGTATTAAATCTCCTTGAGGTACACACCGGACCTCTCCGTTCTTTTGCATCACCCACCAAGTATATCCAGGTCCCTGAGCGAAAACAATTCCACGAATAGGTTTGCCTTTTCCTGAGGCAGGAGTAGCCCAGACTGTTTTACCCAGCATATTTTTTACATGCACTACAGGAACTTTATCCCCATCTACAGTACGTAACAGGTTTGATTGGGCAGGTCCAGCTCGGTTGGTAGATCCCCTAGTATTGACTAACCAGGTGGCCTTTGCCAAATGCGTATCCCAGTTTTTGAACGTCCCAGCGCCCATTGCTTTCAAGGTAGTCTTTAACAGGCCATTGTATCGTTCAACTTTCCCGGAGGCTGGTGCATGATAGGGGATGTGATACACCCATTCAATACCATGTTCTTTGGCCCAAGTGTCTATAAGGTTGTTTCGGAAGTGAGTCCCATTGTCTGATTCTATTCTTTCTGGGGTGCCATGTCGCCATAGGACTTGCTTTTCAAGGCCCAGGATGGTGTTCCGGGCGGTAGCATGAGGCACAGGATATGTTTCCAGCCATCCGGTGGTTGCTTCCACCATTGTAAGTACGTGGCGCTTGCCATTGCGAGTTTGAGGGAGTGTGATGTAATCAATCTGCCAGGCCTCTCCATATTTATATTTCAGCCATCGTCCTCCATACCAAAGAGGCTTTGACCGTTTGGCTTGCTTGATTGCAGCACATGTTTCACAGTCATGAATAACCTGTGCTATAGCGTCCATGGTCAAGTCCACCCCTCGATCACGAGCCCATCTGTATGTTGCATCTCTACCTTGATGGCCTGAGGTGTCATGGGCCCATCGGGCTATAAATAATTCACCTTTATGCTGCCAATCCAGGTCCACCTGAGCTACTTCAATCTTAGCAGCCTGATCCACCTGCTGGTTGTTTTGATGTTCTTCAGTAGCCCGATTCTTGGGCACATGAGCATCTACGTGGCGTACTTTCACAGCCAGGTTCTCTACCCGAGCAGCAATATCTTGCCACAATGCAGCAGCCCAGATAGGTTTGCCCCTACGCTGCCAGTTGTTTTGCTTCCATTGCTGTAACCATCCCCACAGGGCATTTGCTACCATCCATGAATCGGTGTAGAGATAGAGAACTGGCCATTTTTCTCGTTCAGCAATGTCTAAAGCCAGCTGAATGGCTTTCACTTCTGCAAACTGACTCGATTCACCTTCTCCCTCAGCAGCTTCTGCAACTCGTCGCGTAGGACTCCATACAGCAGCCTTCCATCTCCGATGCTTCCCCACAATACAACAGGACCCATCAGTGAACAGGGCATATTTCTTTTCATTCTCTGGCAACTGGTTGTACAGTGGGGCTTCTTCAGCACGACCCACCTCCTCCTCTGATGATATCCCAAAGTATTTGCCTTCTGGCCAGTCCATGATCACTTCCAATATTCCTGGGCGACTGGGGTTTCCTATTCGAGCCCGCTGAGTAATCAGTGCAACCCACTTGCTCCATGTAGCATCAGTTGCATGATGCGTAGAGGGGACCCTTCCCTTGAACATCCAGCCTAGTACCGGTAATCGGGGTGCTAGGAGGAGCTGCGCTTCAGTACCGACCACCTCCGAAGCAGATCGAACTCCTTCATATGCTGCCAATATCTCCTTTTCAGTTGGAGTATAGCGGGCCTCAGATCCTCTGTATCCCCGACTCCAAAACCCCAGAGGCCGACCTCGAGTTTCCCCAGGTTCTTTCTGCCAGAGGCTCCAGGTGGGGCCGTTCTCCCCGGCTGCAGTGTAGAGCACATTCTTTACATCTGGTCCTGTTCGAACTGGCCCAAGGGCTACTGCATGGACTATTTCCTGCTTGATTTGTTCAAAGGCTTGTCGTTGTTCAGGGCCCCATTCAAACTCATTCTTCTTACGAGTTACTTGGTAGAGTGGGTTTACAATCAGACTGTAATTTGGGATGTGCATTCTCCAAAACCCCACAACACCTAGGAAAGTCTGTGTTTCTTTTTTGTTAGTTGGTGGAGACATAGCTGTTATTTTGTTGATCACATCCATTGGGATTTGACGACGTCCATCTTGCCATTTTATTCCTAAAAACTGGATCTCCCGTGCAGGTCCTTTGACTTTATTTTGTTTTATGGCAAAACCGGCTTTCAGAAGGATTTGGACTATTTTCTTCCCTTTCTCGAAAAATTCCTCTGCTGTGTCACCCCACACAATAATGTCATCGATGTACTGCAGGTGTTCAGGAGCTTCCCCCTGCTCTAGTGCAGACTGGATCAGCCCATGGCAAATGGTAGGGCTGTGTTTCCACCCCTGGGGCAGCCTATTCCAAGTATATTGGACTCCCCTCCAAGTGAAGGCAAATTGTGGCCTGCACTCTGCTGCTAGAGGGATGGAGAAAAATGCATTAGCGATATCAATTGTGGCGTACCACTTGGCTGCCTTCGATTCAAGTTCATACTGAAGTTCCAGCATGTCCGGCACTGCAGCACTCAGTGGTGGCGTGACTTCGTTCAGGCCGCGATAGTCCACTGTTAGTCTCCACTCGCCATTAGACTTTCGCACTGGCCATATGGGACTATTGAAAGGTGAATGAGTCTTGCTGATCACTCCTTGGCTCTCCAATTGACGAATTAGCTTATGGATGGGAATCAGGGAGTCTCGGTTGGTGCGATATTGCCGCCGGTGCACAGTTGTGGTAGCAATTGGCACTTGCTGTTCTTCGACCCTCAGCAACCCCACAACAGAGGGGTCCTCTGAGAGACCAGGCAAGGTAGATAATTGTTTAATGCCCTCTGTCTCTAAGGCAGCAATACCAAAAGCCCACCGGAACCCTTTTGGGTCCTTGCAGTATCCTCTTCTAAGATAGTCTATGCCAAGGATACATGGAGCATCCGGACCAGTCACAATGCGGTGCTTTTCCCACTCATTCCCAGTCAGACTCACTTCAGCCTCCAATACAGTCAACTGCTGAGATCCCCCTGTCACTCCACAAATATAGATGGGCTCTGGTCCTTTATAGCTCGATGGCATTATAGTACATTGTGCACCGGTGTCTACTAAAGCCTTATACTTCTGTGCGCGTGATGTGCCAGGCCATCGAATCCACACAGTCCAATAAACTCGATTGTCCCTTTCCTCCCCCTGGCTGGAGGCAGGGCCCCCCTAATCCTGGTCAGAATCTTCCTCGTTTCTGTGTTTGAAGGACTGTCTGCTGGAAGTTGGAGCAGCAAACTTTTCGGAGAATCCCTTTTTCCTGATTGTTTTCTTTTGCAACTCACGTACCCGTGCCTCTAGGGTCGCGGTAGATTTTCCATCCCACTTTCTCATGTCCTCTCCATGGTCTCGTAAGTAAAACCACAGGGTGGCACGGGGTGAGTACCCACCATATCGTCTTCCTTGTGTGGGTGAACGCCTACCCCTGACAGCTGAGACACTGCTTTGTACAGGTGCGAAGGAGAATAATCTCTCTTCAAGTTGGTGAACCTTTTCAGAAAGTTTCTCCCAAGTGTTCTCCTTTGGTCGGTGGGCACTGGTTGGTTCAGGTGGGGAGGACAATAGATTCTCTTCAAGTTGGTGAACCTTTTCAGAAAGTTTCTCCACAGCTGAGACGCAGGCCTGTAAGGAAGAGGAGAGACTTTCTTCGTACTGCCGGAGTTGTTTAGCCGCTTCACCCACTGTGGGTTCCTCATCCTCTTTCCAGGCCATTATTGCCAATGAGCTGGCATATGATGATGGTGCACTCCGTACAAACTTCCGCCACATGGGTCGTGTACACTTGACTTCATCTGGATCTGTGGATGTTTGTTTGAGGTCTGGATCCTCATAAATCACTTCCCGTACGGCTAATTCCCTCAGGTACTGGATTCCCTTCTCCATAGTGGTCCACTTGCCTGGTAGACATAAAATATCTTCCTTGAAGGGATACCTTTCCCTCACAGCTGAGAGGAGACGCCTCCAGAGGCTGGTGGGTCGTGCTCCATCTGCAATTGCTTTGTCAATGCCGGCGTCTCGAGCAAGGGATCCCAGCCGCTTGGCTTCCCTGCCGTCTAATTCCACACAATTGGCTCCAGAGTCCCAGCACCGGAGCAGCCAGGTGACAAGCTGCTCACCTATACAGCGACCAAAATCTTTTCGCACATCTCGCAGCTCGCGCTCGTTTAGGCTTCGGGTAGTTACTGTTGCTCTTTCGGCATCCTCATCTTCCTCCTCCTGAATCCTTGACGGCCCAGCGTCGTCATCATCTTCGTCATCTCTATACTTAGTTTTGGCAGAAGCCTTACCTGGATTGGCAGAAGACTCTCTGCGTTCTAAACGACTTGAATTTCTATACCATATTTTCACCTTCTCTAATGGAGAAAAACAATAGGTATAATTGCTAATAGTTCCCAAGATGCTGTTTCCAAAGTACAGAGTCCACGATGTTACTGAGTATAAATACCAAGTTAGAGTCATGACCAGATATCTTATCGTCTCATAAGCCATTGCTATAACACTTAGTACCATAATGGTCTGAAACCAGGGCCCGGAGAGGAGAAACAACACTACAGAGAGCAAATACGGAAAATAATGTACTATAATACTCAATTTGGAAAACAGGCGCAGCAGAGTTGTGATTAAAGCAATCAGCATCATGACAAGTGACTATTAAGCAGGTCTAATCCTTCCACCAATTTTAGTTTAACACACTCTGATCAGATCTGCCGTTATCTCAACCTTTCGGGCCCCACGTTGGGCGCCAAAAAAGACTGTCGTGGTTTAACCCGACCGGCAGCTAAACACCACGCAGCCGTTCGCTCACCCTCCCCCCTCCCTCTCTGGGACGGGGGAGAGAAATGGAAAGTGAAGCCCGTGAGTTGAGATAAAGACAGTTTAATAAGACAGGAAAAAAAATAACAAAAATAATAATAACAATAATAATAATGATGATACAATGGTGATAATACGAAAGTAATAATAGTATGTACAAACAAGTGATGCACAATGCAATTGCTCACCACCCGCTGACCGATGCCCAGCCTAACCCCAAGCAGTCCGGCCCCCCTCCCCCCGGCTAGCCACCCCTATATATTGTTTAGCATGACGTCAGATGGTATGGAATACCCCTTTGGCTAGTTTGGGTCACCTGTCCTGGGTCTGTCCCCTCCCAGCTCTTACTGCACCCCCCAGCCTGCCCGTTGGCAGGACAGAGCAAAGGCTGAGATGTCCTTGGCTTAGTATAAGCACTGCTCTGCAACAATTAAAGCATCGGGGTGTTATCAGCACTCTTCTCATTCTAAGCCAAAACACAGCATTCCACCAGCTACTAGGAAGAAAATTAATTCTGTGCTAACTGAAACCAGGACACCAGTGCTCCATGGTATACAAAGAGAAGCCTGTAGGCCTCACGCAGGATCCACATCCCAAGTCTGTTGCGTGCCATATACACGCGGTTCTGTATGTACCCACATTTCCTAGCTTGCTCATGTTGAATTCTCAAAATTATGAGCAATAGCACCCAAGTGGAAAAGATACATGTCCTGGTTTCAGTTAGGACAGCGTTAGTTCTCCTCCTAGTAGCGGGTAGGTTGCTATGTTTTGGCTTAGAATGTGTGAAAGGATGTTTAGAAGATTGCTGATACCACCCCGATGTTTCAATTGCTGCAGAGCAGTACTTACAACAAGCCAAGGACCTTTCGGTGTCTCACTGTCCTACTGGCGATCAGAATCGGCGCACAGCAACAGCTGCGAGGGGACAGACTCAGGATGGCCGACCCCAACTGGCCAAAGAATTCTATGCCTTATGGCAACACGCTGCACCATGGATAGGGCGGGGCAGCCGGGCTGCTAGGGGTTACGCTGGGCACTGGTCAGCGGGTAGTGAGCAACTGCATTGTACATCACTTGTTTTGTACACATTACTAGTAGCAGTACTATCATCATCACCATCATTATTATTATTTTCCTGTCTTAATAAACTGCCTTTATCTCAACTCGCGGGCTTCACTGTCCCGTTTCTCTCCCCCATCCCAGAGAGGGAGGTGGGAGGGTTGCAGAAGGGCTGTGTGGTGTTTAGCTGCCGGCCGGGTTAAACCACAACAACACCTCAAAGGGGTTGGGGAAAAAAACAGGTTTTTTTAGAAAAGCAGAAGACTTTCACTGAGAAGAGGGATTCTAGTTTTAAGGTACTGGTACGCCATCAGCATGCTCATAGGCCTCTGCTGATTTTAGCCGGAGGTTTATCAGGCCACAACTCACTGCACATGCTTTCTCTCTTGCTTTTCAATCTACAAATCGAACAGAGATTGAACATATAGAAATACAGTACCTTGAAAAGCATCTTCTCTTGACATTTCCCCTCAGTACCGCCATACTTTCTTCAAAGCTGGAGACTGAACACCGCAGGATGCTTTTGCTCATTGATCTTAAACGGTGTCTGTTGAAACATTCAATACTGGGAGAAGAATAATCCTAGGGAAAGAAGGAAACAAGAATATATTTATGTGAACCACGTAGACTCAGATAAAGAAATTCTGCCTCACGCAAGTTTAATTGACCCTCCTGACTTGGTAGCGGGGCAACTAATGGCAGGCAGACACTGAAACGCTGCTGTGCTCAAGAAAAACCGGGAGAGAAAAAAAAAAAAAAGCTTTCAAAACTAAAGCTTCCCTTTCCCCACCGTTTTCTTGTGGATAACTTAAGCTTAATATCCTTGGCAAAAAGATATTGCAGCAAAACCTTTCACATAAAATTAGTGTTTCGTGAAAAACAACAACAACAAAAAAACCTTTAAATTCAATTGGAATTTTTTTTCAATAAATTCAATTGGAATTTAAATTCAAAACTTTAAATTCAGTTGAATTTAAATTAAAAAAATAAACTAATTAATTTAAATTAAAAAAAATTAAATTCAATTGACTGTTCAGAGGAACAGTCAAGCTTGACATTATACATCCTAGAATTAAAATCTAGTTTGAGTTTTTCTCCCATCTCCAGACCTTGCTAAAGATGCTTATTAGGAGCTCTGTCAAAAAAAGTGTAAGGCTTGTTATATCAAAGCTTCGAACCCTTCTTACTGCCCTTGACCTTCTTCACATTGCTGCTCCTACAAGGGTGAGCACTATCATTTTTAGTACGGGAGGGAAGCTGTGATATCCTTGAGTGGGGGGTCGTTCTGTTTACAAAATGAAGTTCCAGTAAGAGTACATCAAATGAACCAACTTTCTTTGAACTTTAATTCATCGCTATATTGAATGAATGACCTCTGGATTTCTCTCTCCCATTTGGAAGTCAATTTGAAAACAAACTACCTCTGCCATAAAGAGCCAGGCATCAGAGACACCTGTTGCGCCTCAAGAACAGAGAAGGTATGAACGACAAGAGCAGCTGAATAAAATGCAACTTGCCATTACAAATGGGTGTACTGGCATCTACAGGTGCCGCTGGCATCTCCTCATCTGGTTTCTCGTCTTCAGTAGCAGGGTTCTGCTGTGGTGACTTGGAGTTGTCGCATGGAGCACACGCTGCAGAGGTGCGACCTTGCAAGAAAGAATAGATACCAAAGATCTTCGTCGTGCATTTTCAGTTACAAATGCAGAGACAAGTCTTCAAATCCTTAGCGTTAAAGCACGTACCTCTTTTCTCACGAGATTCTTTAATTTGTTCACAAAGTCGTCTAAACTCTGTATCCATTTCGTTCCTCACCATTGAATATGCAGTGTCTTGCAAAACATAGGCGCTGTGACGATCTGAAATTTTACAGACTTTACCTGAATGTTGTCTACCAACCAATGAAACTGTTTTGATCACAGAAGAAAATTGCTTTCTTCATAGGTTGGTTCCGAAAGGTTCTCTCAGTGAATATTTTCAGCATAACAACATCGAAGTTAATTAAAACAAAAGCACTAGTTCCTTGGGAACACTTATATCACAATTCCATGCCCAAGTAGCAAAATGATAAAATATTTACAGTCTGGACGTCCAAAATCATCTAATCCATCCGAAGTCTATTGTCCGCACACAGCATTTATCCATCTATATGTTTGACAGATTTTTTAAACTAGGGCTAAAAAGCACATCCTCACCTGTAGATCTTTGATCCAGGTAGTACTCGAAGGCATTGTTACAGATTAGATCGATGTCCTTCAGCTAGTCTCCTGCAGTGAGGTACTGGCGCGAGTCAATTTGAGTCAGAACTGTTGAAAGATCCATCGGCTCTTTAATCCTTGTGGCATAGTCAGGTACCTGCAGATCAAATACAAGCATTCAGAGGTTTTCTTAACCTTGCACACTGTCTACCAAAATTATTCTGAAGACTTTAAATAAACGACTTCCTAAAAACTCTGAACATTTGCGATGCATCAGAAGATGCTGAAATTAACCAGTTTGCTTCTCAAAAATGGAAGGGCTTTTTCATTTTTCATTAGAGCGGCCACGAGAGGACAACAAGAAGTAGGGAGGTCAGAAGCACGTGCATGGTAGAGAAGAAACACTGAGGGTGGGAGATTCATTTCACTTTGCTTCAGAAAATCACAACAGTGAAAGCTGAGCAAGCCATCCGGCATTCTCTTTGTTGTCGACATTGAGGAAAAGGTGCATGAATTGCACCTGTGAAGTACCTATTGCAGGCATCTACTTTAGAATGAGATAACTGGGCCCTGAGGTGCTCATTTCTTCCCTCAGAGCAGAAGAGGAGCCTAATGACCAGTTCAGATGAGGACATATGTATCTGTCTAGATTTTTCACAGCTCAAGAACCTAGGAGAAAAGGGGAAGAAAAGCCAGTGGAGGCCCACATGAAGACGACTTTGCTGATCCCCAGGTATATTCAAGTTACACCTGTCTTTGAAATATACGCCCCTAGTTTAGGCTTATCTCATAAATTAAGGAGAAAAAGGCATCTAAGCAGCCAATTGGAGGAAAAAGAAAACACACTGCACTTATGGTTGATTCCTATTGAGGAGTTCCAGATGAAACAGAGAACAGGATCTCAAAACTTATTTTTACAAACTGCTGCTCCTATTCCTGTTCCCACAGGAACTGACAGTCCAAGAAAGGGCTTCAGACTTCACTCAAGTACTCCTGTAAATACTGTTTGTAATTATAAGGAAAGATCTCTGTGCTTTTCAGTGCTGTGACACGCCTACATATCAAAGCCTTTTCACGAGCAAACTGTGTTGGCATTTGGACTGGCTTTTTAGAATGAAACCAGGGCTTTCAGCAAATAATCCCATAAGAGACATTTGAGAGTCAGCAGAAGTAAAAGCACTGCCTCTGCTTCTTGCAAAATCCTAACAGTGCAGCCCTAAAAACAAAGTTGAACCTTCCCCAAAACGCTGAGAAGTACAAACACTGAGAAGTTACAGACACACACGGATCAGCACTACTTTACCTTCTGTGGGTCAACGGGCTTTGCAAATTCCCTGAAACGTCTGTCAGTGGCAAGTCTGTGAGTAACGTCCCTCAAGAAAATTCTAAGGTCACGCAAGGTATCCTCCTCTTCCTCCTCCAGCATCCCTACTTTTGTGGGGATCACTCTTGTGGCTTCTGAGGCTCAGCTGGTGGTGCTACAGGCACGACTTCCAATGTCCAATCAACTTCAATTCATCAGGAAAAATTGGCCAATTTACAGTACTCAAATACAAGCATATGACAAATTACTGACAGAAAATGACCAACAAAGCAAAGCCCAAAGAGCTAGTAACTTCGATAGGAAAGTTTTAGATGTACTTCTCATATCCTCCTCACCTCTTTTCTTTACAGGAGGCTTAGCCACTTCATTTAGAATTAGGTCCTCAGAAAAAGGCTGCTCTCTCTGCCCTACCAGGCAACTCAATATTGCACACTTCTCCAAATTCCGTATTAAATCATTTTTGCATCTAAAGCAGAAGGAGGAGAGACATTTCAGATTTAAGGCCACAAAAAACTCATCTTCTATTCCAAAAAGACGAGTACCTTTTCAAATTAATTATAACCTGAAGAACACAAACTGAAAAAAGTTATCTTCCTGGCCTTAAAAGGCTACATTTTCACAGGTTGGCACGGCAAATTCAAATATCACCTTTAAGAATCACCTGTAGAATTAAAGCTCGCTGAAGGGATTGTACGCTACACTGGTAAAGTAATGGCTTTCACCACATCCAACAGCGCCTCCTTTGTATTTACTTGCCTTGCTGCAGCCTTTACTTAGAACCTTTATGGCTATCGAGGGAAGAGACAGGCTTCAGCAGACAAGTGAGGGCTTTTTGCTGAGTTTTTATTTCTCTACCAAAAGGTGTCTGAAGTAGCTAGTACCTCTACGTCTTCCTCCATTTTCAAGTTCTAGTATTAAAAGGTAGGTGAGGAATTTCACTACTTATTTTAGAAGGAATTTACAGCCTGTACAAAAACTTCTGTGGGAACTCAAGCACTTTCAAAGCAGTTGATAATAAACACGTCTAGGTAAGACCCGTTCTCTTCCCCCAGTGACTGAGACCAAATCATCAGAATGAGAACAGTGTGGTCCTGTTTTGGGCACCTTCCCTTAATGTAAACTCTCAGAAGTCAATGAAGTTCTGCACCTACTTTTACTACAGTTTATTTAGGATTACAACTAGAATTCGATTCCAAAGTTACTTTAGCAGAAATTGGAACTCAGCTTTCCAGCTTGGAAAGCTTTGGCCTATATGAAGAAAGAAACTGATTTACTTATTTTTTTTTAATCAAAGTGTTTCAATTCTCTACTAAATTGCATTATTAGCAGTTTACCCAACGTAGCATGGAATGGCAGACTGTCAGAAGAAATCTCTTCAGTAAAAACATCCTCTTGTCATTTCAAGCACTTCATATTCTTGACTAAACCACTTTGTAGCCATCAGAATTATTGTATTAATTTATTATTTGCATGTGTGAGAAGGGGGTGAAAGTCACTTGCTTGACTCAGAAAAAACCTTAAGCAGATGCTTTCACAGTATTCTTTTTCTCTAAGCAAATTTTAAGTGATTTGTTAGGGTGCCTGAGTAATAACAGCATGCATTTAAGAAAGCACAGCATTTTGATGCTGAAAGCATTCATAAATTACAAGACACTGAAGAAATAGTAAGGAAAGTATTGACAAATACCTCTTCTGGGAGATCTGAGTGACGTACATCAGACGGAGCAAGCAGCAAAACTGGCAAAAATGCTGGAATGTTACGTAGTAGAGTTAGAAAAGTAAGTTTCAAGGCAGGTCCAGCGTTGTCCCACCATAAATGGATATCTGGGACATAAATTGTGCTTGGTGCTGTCTTCTGAGCATTTCGGATCAGCTAGTGAAAAGGAAAGCTTGCGTAAGAAAACTAAAACACGTACAAGAACCTCTTAATACATAGCTACATAGCCATCTGACTGCCCCATGAAATGAAACTACGTGAACAGAGTGGCAAGCATCCTTTCACATAAGGAATTTCTCTGTGCACCCTTTCAGATTATCAGTATTCGGACAACTCTAGTCAGAAGATGGGAAGGATATATTCAGGCAGTGGCTAGACACCGTAGCTATATGGCCACAGCCACAATCATCGCATAACAAAGAAAGGAAATGTCCCTCTTAAGGGACACATCAGTATTCAGTCGTGTAACATGTCTGTCCTTACTTGTATGGCTCTCAAACGTTTCCACTAAAGGTAAAAATATTTTAAGGTAGTGATGCCAAACAAGAAAATGGATTTCCTGCCTAAAAGTAAAAACACCAAATCTGTTCATTTTTGCTAGTTAAAACCACATCACTGTGCAAATGAAGTGTTTTCTGAATGTTAATGCTTTTATTGCACATACTGCAACAGCACAAGTTGTGTATGTCCGTGCGAAAGCAAAATAAACAGAAGCCCCAAACCTCGGTTGCCTTACTAATATCATTTAGAAGAAGCCTACAAAAAGTAGCCGACATGCAGTCTGATACAGAGCCATCTACTGGGAGCACACAGTCTTAGGAGGCAATGAGAACTACTTTCTGGATCCCAGTGACATGAACAGCATTTCTTTCCACAAAGAGATGTTTATTAGCAACACCGCCCAGCTTCCTGAGCTGCTAGCAACAGCCTCACTGTAAAACTGGGTATGGAAAATGTGGACATGTACAACATCCAGATTGTTTGTGGTGCTGTCTAAAAGAAAAGGGGATTTTCAGACAGAAGCAAACATCCCAGCGCATTAAAACAAGGCCACCTCCATTACCAATTAATTTTGCTCACCTTACTTGCAACTCGATTGATCCTTTACATACAGTCAGTGAATCCGATGAGAAGAAAAAGAAAAAAAGGTACCTGTCCGCAGATTTCTTCTGGCGATGCAACGTTTGTAAGCAGAACAGAAAGGTCCAGGGTGTGAACGGGAAACTTCTCCAAAGCGTGCAACACCACGGGTGCCACGTAAGAAACCTGGCCGTACCCTTCTTTTCCTGCTATTAGCAGACGGGGCTGGCGTGATGTTGGTTCGCAGAAAGCACTCCTAGAACAAGAGTTAAGAAAACAAGCTTATAAATGAGGTGCTGAATAGACACACAGATGTTCCAAGTAATTTTCCTATAGACTTTCTTTTCCCTCCCCAAATAATCCAAATGGCAGCGGTACATTAAATACATGTAAGATTTCCAGTTAAGTTATTCACTCATTCCAATTGTTTCATCTTCTTCCCTTGTGTTTCCTATTCTTTAGTAAACCAAGACTGCAAATTAATATCCCTGCAATCTTGCTTTACTTTATTATAAATTTATTATTTATTATATATTTATTATTTACTTTATTTTAAATTTATTTTTATTTAAAAATAAATTGGTGAGGAGCATTTGTTTCCCCACTACAATCAGGCTGTACCTCTGCTGGCTTAAATCAAAGATGCTAGAGACTTAGCCTTGCTCTAAAGCACAGAAAATCTTCTGGACAGCACAGCAATAGAAACGGAGAAAAATAACTGATCCAGCTGTGACAACATGATCTAACTTTCCAACTGTGGGCTTGCATGACTTCCATACTAAAATATCACAAGATTAACACAACTTGGTGGCTTAACAAATAAAGACACCATTCAATTTTTTCTCAAGGTGTTTTAACAAGCCATTTCTCAGTTTTCTTTCTGCTACATAATTCACTACTGGTTTAACAATCCTGGAAAACAGAAGGGCAAAAGGTGGCAACACAAACCCATAAAGTTGGGGTATTTTTAGCTAAAAGGACAGACAGCACATTTATGTGGTCCTGAGTCTTTCAAAGAATGCCATGGATTAAGTCAACGTGTTCTGGTAGTCTACTAATCACTTTGGCTTACGAAGAGAAGCCTGGGCTTTTCAATTTGGTCATTCAGAGCAACTTCGTTACAACTTTAGTCCCTCCACCCTTTCTTCTTGTGAATACCAAGCACCCCTTCAACACACAAACTTGATGTTGCCCCTTCCTCTACCACCCCTCGCACTTTTAACAGCTGGAACTGTTCACAAAGACTCAGCAGACCTGAGAATTTAAACGTAACAGGGATCTATCTTTCTTTACCTGCTGAAACAGAGGCATTTTTTCTCTGGTCCGTCAGGCATTCCATCTTTTAATTCATCTCCAGAAACCAAGCATGCATCGTCATCACTGTCAAACATATCATCTTGTAAAATAGGATTGAAATGCTCTGAAAGGCAAAAGAGGTTTGTTAACTTTCCTGAATAGCCTTTGTCTCTTTCTCTTCCATTAATACAGCTTCTAAATCAGTGCCAAAACCCTTTCTTCATTTGAGAGCACACACTGAAAGCTATTTCCTAGAGTTCAGCCCACCACAGATCTAAGGAGATGGCACAAGGCCCTACAAAGCTCTACTAAGTCCCACTGATGTGTACGTGTAAGGTACGCTACTCTTGGTGATTTTTTTCTCCCCCTTAGAATAAAGGAGATTACAAACACTTTCTGCAGTTGCTTAATAGCTAAAAAAGAAACAAACAAGACCATTTCTTTCTGGAGGAGGTTCCCACAATGAAAGCACAGGGATAAAGGATGTGATGGCCACAGAATTCCATTCATCTAGTAAGTATCAATGCTAATTGATCTCACGTGTATAGTACGATCCACAAACATTTAAATTAGGAGACTGGTTAAAAAGGACGATAGCTAAAACAATATTTAGCTTAGACCAGTTATACTTGTATCCTGGTCCTGACATTCTTCAGAAAGGAATTAGAAACATTGACCTAGAAATGCTTCCCCTCCAAAGATCTGAGTTTTGATTTTTTAAAGAAAAATAGGTGCATTATACTTCAAACCTCAAGTCAACCTCTACAAATGCTAATTATCTTAGCTGCCGTCAGAAGCAGCATGCTTCAGTAGAGAACGCATCGTCCTTTACTGTGTATTGAGTCATTCAGAGCTTCCATTTGGCATTTCAGTTTTGAATCCACAATAAAACCTATGTGTTATATTCCAGACTTGCCCAAAAAAAAGACACGCACATGCAAATAATAAAATTCTACCACCATTATGTCTGAAAGCTGTAAGTTGATTGCACAAACCACAAGTTTTTGCTTTAGCAGAATTATAAAGAAGTGGATGCTGTGGTTATACCTTGCTGTCGGTCCTCCTTTAGTGCAAGCTGTGCATGCGGGAAGATCTTCTGCACAACTTGTAAAATATTCTCTACTGATCTTTGAAAAAGTGGCTTGAAAATGGGTGAGAGTGCTTGTATGGGTGAAGCCTTGATCCTGTTTGAAGCTGGAACAACCTTCTTCATAGCCATGAAAAAGTCCTTTGCTTTTATTTTAATAGAATTAACGTCTAGTAGCAACTTCTCCCTACTTGCATAAATCTGAGGATAGCATCGGCGTAGAGAGCACAGCGCAGCTTCAGTACATAAAGATTTGATATCTGCACCACAGTATCCTAACAAACAAAAATCAAACGTTACATCAGTCAAGGCCCAGGTTTACAACATGCAACATTTAAAGAATTTGTAAGGCCAAAACCAAACAGCTTAACAGGGAATTCAAAGTGCTACCGCTCTGCAGGGAAGTTTCATGTTGCTCACTGCCTGATATCCTGCGCTTATGCAGCTGAAGCAGACTCCTCATCAAAAACTATACTCTTGAGGAAGATGCCCCAGAACCATTTAACATTCTTAGACAACAAGAGGAACGACAACAAAGAGTAAATAGATGAAAGCATCTCACTCTGATTGCTATGAAGGTGTGCCAGCTGCCTCGTTGACTACTTGTGCAGCAAGGCACAAGAGCATGGGTACTGCCTGGTACAAGCTAAGGTTCTTTACAACTTGGTCACAAGCAAGAATCCGTTTCTGTTTCAGTCTTACCAATGCATTTCTCAGCTAGTTCATCAAGCAACATGTCCGGTGGCTGAGGGGTCCAGTCATGAGTATGAATCTTGACAATTTCTTTTCTAGCCTGGAAGCAAAATCATTGCATTTTAGCTTGTCCCAAGTTTTCCTTAAAAATACCAACAAGAAACAAACAAACCAAAAGGCAAACAAGTAAACAAAAAACAAAACAGTCCTCCCTCAAAACCCCTCATCTATTAATACGCTTTTCTTACTTGCTCAACTTTCAAGTATTTTACAGTTATTTAATATACACTCTGCATTGTCAACCAGGAAATTGAATAGTTCTTATTTGTTATACTGAACTTTTTCTAGGAACCTACAGTGAAAGAAAAGGCATTTATAGCTTCAATAACAAGTTTCCAAACTACGAGACCTAAGGACCCAGAAGAAAATACTGTAATGAAAAATTTATCCAGAAACATTTCTTTGCTGTCCAAAAAACTTCTCTAAAACTTAGCAAGCTTTCATTGGGACAGTCTCATTACTTCATCACATTTGATTTTCAGTCAGTAAATTCACAGAAAGCACTTCTGGCACAATGCTTCCAATTGCTACAATTACTATAAAGAAGAAAAGAATTATGACTCAAACTACTACCACTGATCCGGGGCACAATCAAATGCAAACACATCCCCTATTCATTCATAAGCGAAGGATTGAGACCAAAAACACAACTTCATGATGAAAACACCCAAGTGGACTAAATAATTAAGCAAACAGGTACAACTTGGGGAATGAAAGGTTTGATTATAGAACTAACTACTTAGTGGTATCATCCTGACCATATATATCCAGTACCAGATTTGCCCTCCATGGAACAATGCAGTGTCTCCACATATCACTCGTTTGTTCAAGTTGTCAATTATTTTTTTCCTATAAAGTTGGACTTTGCCATGGTAGCACTAACGTTGAATTTAAGTTCTCACCTCTTTATTTGGCAAGTTGAAGAAGAACTCTCTGCCAAAGCGTCCTGGTCTTTGTAAAGCAGGATCTACAGAATCCAGTCTGTTGGTAGCTCCGATTACCACGATCTCCCCTCTGTTATCTATGCCATCCATAAGCATCTGAAGAGTTGAAACAATGGAAATAATAGAAAAATATAAGTTTTACTTACTGGTTCAGTACATTTTGTTACATTCCACATGACTTTCTTGATGCCGGAATAACCTTCTTCCTAGTGGTCATTCAAAACTGGGAAAAAAATAGTCTACCAAGTCGGGGTTTTTTTTGATTTGATAATAAATCTGCAGACTGTTAAGTCATCAAGCACTTCAAGACTGTTTGAAATAATCTCTACGTTAATATAAAAGGAGTACCGCACACTTCTGCTCAGGAAGAAAATCACGGAAAATGTCAACTTTGATTTTAGATGTTGAATTTGTTGCAGTGAGATCTTCCTCATCGCACGATTCTATTTGGATTTAAACCATATTATCTATGGAGAGACCAAGATTAGGACAAGAACAGCACAGAGTTCAGCATGAAGCCAATCAGGAGCTCAAGTTTGTATTCTTTGTATTCAACTTTACCCTTCTCTTGCTCGAAGGATCTGCTTTTTGAGTCTCCTTCTCTTCACTAGGAGCATGTTCCCTCTTGCTTTGGTAATGCTTTTTCTCAGTGGTTTTAGTCTCGTCCTTTGTATCTTGGCATCTCTCTGTAACAGCTGAGGAGGAAAGGTTTTTAGAGCTACATTCAGTGTCAGACTTGAGAGAGGAAGTTTGCCGCAATTTCTCACCAGGCTCACAAGACTCTTTGCCGTACAAAACGGTTTCTTTTGAAATGAGGCCACGTTCTTTTGATCTTCTTGGTTTCTCCTTGTCTCTACCGTCATCACATTGGTACTGGGCGAGGTATTCATCATTCCCAGGAGATTTCGGAGGGTCCGCGACACTGCACAAAATAAAATCACATTTCTCACTTCTGCTGAAGGACATGAATATTACGAGTAAAATCTTCCAAAGGCAAACAAACAAACAAAAACCTCCGGACTAAAGGAACGCTCGCAAAGATATGCCATTTAGAAACCTCTCCTGTGATTAGGACACCTTCTTCAGCTCCCAGAGAAAGTGCTTTTTCCCCTCTTGCTTCTGAAGCCATTGCACTAAAAAAGCAAATGCATCTGTCTCCCTCCACATGCTGCTCTGAATAAGAGCCAGAATATTCAAAGCCACTCTATTTGTTCTCCCCACATAGCCAAAAAAACACCAGTTGAAAGAGTTTTCTACCTCTCTCCACGAATTTACATTCACATATCCTATGACTGCAAAAATAGAAGGCGGGGCTCAGGAGGAACAGCCAGTGCTGGAAATGAAAAAAAGCAGCCTGTTTCTTCAGAGTCTTAAGCCTATGCTACTAGGAACAAAACAAAACAAAACAAAACAAGAGGAGAGGAGAACAACAGCGGGAAATTTACCTATTCTCCACGTGTTCAATTGCAAAGCCTCCTCTGGAGGATCAACAGTTGTGAATTCAGTGTGCTTAGGAGAAATCAGATCTACATCTGAACCACAACTATTTCAGTAGTATCACGAACTTCTGTTACTCTGAAGAAGCAGTCAGCACCGTTTCTATGTTAGGAAAGAGCTGAACAGAGTCTGTTATTCACATCAAGTAGTCAGGCAGGTTTCTTCTTCTTCAGGCTGGGTTTCACTAGAACATGACTAGCCTGTAAGCCTCATGGCATCACCTTCCATCTTGACTGCTGAACCTCCTTGCTCCCTACTATCTTCTTTGCCAAGATACAGCTGTCCACATTTACTTTTCCTACTTGGCTGGACTGAATTTAAGAAGATCTTGCATCTAAGAAAGGGAACAAAAGCTGCTGCCCAGCAGCGTCTGGCTCAGGGAGGAGTGAGAAAGCTCTGTGCAGCCCCCAAGGTCCGTGCAGCAGGAGGCAGGAGGTGCTCCAGGCTCCCAGCAGCAGTTCCCCTGCGGCCTGTGCAGGGAGAGGCCCCTGGTGGAGCAGGCTGTCCCCCTGCAGCCCATGGGTCCCCCGTGGAGCAGATCTCCACGCTGCAGCCCCCCTGTGGCTGGAGGAGCCCCCGGTGGAGCAGGTGGCTGTGGCCTGGAGGAGGCCGCGGCCTGTGGAGAGCCCCCGCAGGAGCAGGCCCCGGGCTGGACTGGAACAGGCTGTGCTGAGCCTGCTTTGCCCGTGACGCTCCTTGTGGAGTGATCTCCCTGTCCTTCTGGCAGCCCTTGAGCCCTTGCCAGCCTCTTTTCTCCCCTTGGCGTTGGAGGAGGGGCAGGGAGAGAGCGCTTGTGCTGGAGCTCAGCTGCCCAGCTGAGGAAAACCACCACGGCTCTGTCTTGCCGCTGCTGCAGCACGCTGGTAGCAGCCAGCACCGTCTGTTCTTCGAGCCTCAGCAAGCCCACAGCATCTTCCCAGAAGGGATCCCTTTCCTTCACGCCTCCAGAGGCTGAGGGCTTGTGCCCCGTTTGCAAGCGCTTTCTCAGTGCCCCCTTCCCCAGAGAAGGATCCCAGCTGCTTGGCTTCCCTGCCCTCTGCTGCCAGGCTCCCGCAGCTGCTATCCCAGCAGCGCAGCAGCCAGCTGACAATGTGCTCACCTGGAGGACAGCTGCAATCTTGTCCCATGGCTCGCAGCTCGCCCAGGGATGGGGATCACCTGCTTCCTGCTGCTTTTCTCTCTGCTCTCCTTTCCAACAGCTTCCTGTGCCCTGGGATGGCCCTACCTTGGGGTAGGCTGCCTCGCCTTCCTCTTGCTCCTTCCCCTTCTTGGGAGGACTTTCTGCCCTTCTGAAACAAGCTGAGTTCTGCATGCATTCCTTCCCCTTGTGTGTATTGGCGCCTGAGACAGCAATGGGGTCGTCCCCGGAGCCAGCTCTCAGGGCCTGTGCCAGGCTTGGAGGGGCTGCAGGGAACATGCCAGGGGCTGGAGGGGCTGCAGGGAACATGCCAGGGGCTGGAGGGGCTGGATGTGAAGTACTATCAGTAAAGAATTTCTTTCTAAAATATATTAGAAATCTAACTTTTCAGTGTAAAGCTATTAGTCCATGTCCTGTCACTCCAGGCCCTGATAAAGACCCCCTCCCCAGCTTTCCTATAGGTTGCCTTTAAGTACAGGAAGGCTCTCAGCCTGGCACACAGTAAAAGTGATGGCAGATCCTTCACTATATTATTTGAATTTCACGTAAATAGAACAGACTATCAACTTACTTAGGAGAAGTAATACAATTTCAGAACTATTCAAAACCAAAGGCATTCCAAACTAAGTTTAAGTTCAGAGGAAATCCAAAGAAAAAACTAATTTTGAAACTAATAATCAGAGACAATAATCTTCTTCAAATGATAGATTTTCCTCCTGTACTGGGTAATATTGGTCTGTTTTTAATGCTCATCCAGACATGGCTTTGACACCGAGTATCTTGCTTTGCCTCTGCATTAAGTCTTCTTCTCATGTGAGGTAAATGTCCTGCTCTTATGGGATGGGCTTAGGAGACATACGCGCTGTGTCTCATGATGCTTGGATATCATCTTGATTCTGTGTGAAGATGAAAGGTCTCACTGCTTCCTGAACAG
This sequence comes from Aythya marila, assembly GCF_965140915.1. Classification (NCBI taxonomy): domain Eukaryota; kingdom Metazoa; phylum Chordata; class Aves; order Anseriformes; family Anatidae; genus Aythya; species Aythya marila. Next base: position 54,191 of record NW_028137638.1, read on the forward strand.
GGAAGTGGATGTCTGCAGTTAAGAACCCTCTGTCTAATCTAGAAACATGAAGGAAGAAGTTTGCTGGATTGCAAGTGACAGTGAAGAAAGCCACAGGTGACATATCTGACTGATTAAAATGTTATTTAGCTCAGGGCATGGCTAATGATGTGGAGCTGGAATAGTTTGACGACTGTAATTACACTCACTATCACTGTTACTTGTTTATAGGATGGTAATGCCTAAAGGTCCCACTGGAGCCTGAAACAAGGTTGTGCTGGGTGCTGCACGTGCATATCTCAGTAGCGCTTTGATAGCTAGTGATACAAACAGACAAAACAGAGATTGAAAGGAGAAACGGGGGGACAGAGATAAGAAGATCTTCCTGCAGGTCATTTAGGGTATGAGCCAGGACTTCAGTGCATCCAGCTCTCTAGTGCTCTGCTGGCCCAGTGAGATGAATGGAAAACATTGCAGCCTTGGAAAAATAGTGCTTCTTCTAATTCTTTGGCCAGTTTTGATGATTTAGGACTGCTTTATTTATTTATTTATATATTTTATTTTTTCTTTTCCCCATTTGTGCTGGAGAAGGTGAACTTTTTAAATACCTATTCTGAATTCAAATATCATTTTCATTGTTATGTTTCTGTTTTGTTGGCACTATTCGTAATGACTTCTACCCTTCAGTGGAAGCAAAAGCTTATCATACCATAAAAGTGGAAAGGTCACAGAAAACTTCAGAGCTTTTGAAGAAAGCTGAGGAAAATCCATTCCCTGTTCTAGGCAGAGAGAGTGGCTGATTTCCAGACAGGTAAATGGGCAGGATAAGGCCACTTCATGTCCGCTGATGGCCAGTTGTATGGACCGCGAAGATAATGGACTAGCAGCACAAGAGACAGTGCCAATAATCTAATCCAATACAATCTATTTCAAGTGGTAGAGACCTGATACTCTACGACAATGTGAGGAAGACCAAACTGTCAGGCAAACTTTGAGATGATCATGTTCAGGATCTAAAACTCTTAAGACAAGTGTCAACACAGGAAGGGTGAAATAAAGGCATGAATGCCATACAAGTACTGATAAATCTCAGGAAGTCTGGAAACCAGGGCAAATGGATGGAATAAGATGGTGCTTTGTGTTAGCAAGAAGCAGAGGTTAGGGAAATGTTATGGGTCAGCAATAGAGTGGTTTTGTGCAAATCGCTGCTAAAGAAAGACAGCCTTGCTAGCCTGCTCTTTGCTCTTAGCTCCAGTCTACAGTTATCAGACACATAAACAATAATGGGAATTACGGGAGACTTCAACTTCCCAGCAAAAGACTGAAAGATGATTACCACTTATTCTCATACAGATATACTATGTGATGGATTTCTTCACAAAAGTGAAAAAATATAAGACCATTTTAGACTTGGCTCCTGTACGGGTTTAAATGTAGTAAGATTTGAATAAAGTCTGATCATGAGCTGACTTTTCTCATTTTACATTTCAAGACAGACAACACCAGGCTTAGAACGAAGGTTTTGAGGCTTACAAATGCAAACTTTGAAATCTAAGGAAATGAATCATTGAGTCTGACTAAGCATCTCTGGGACTGGAGTGCAGAGAAGGCAGAGTTAAAATTCAAAATTCAGATGGGAAAAAAGCAATGAGAAAAGGTACATTTCAGAGGTTAAAAACTGCAAAAATAAAGTACGAATGACCCTAAACCTCCTTCACGTAGGAAATTAAACAATAATAGTAAATGATACTTAAGCCACAGAAACCAGGGGGAACAAAGAGAACAAATTAGGACAGTTGCATACTCGAGGCAAAAATAGATCAAAAGTTAATGATGTCTCAAATGCTGCAAATCTTATTTCCTGCATCTAACAGCAACAACAATGTGATATTAAGGGCAGTGACAGGATTCCCATTGCAAATGAGGGTAGGGCACTAGGCACAACATCATCTGAGGTGAAATAAAAATCTACAGTGATTCAAGTGAAAAATGACAAGCTGATATCTACCTAGCCTATTAACAGCATTGGCACACAGAACAACAACTCAAGTAGGAAAAATACGTCACAACTGTGCAAATCAGGGATAGTCCCCAGAATGGGAGAGTAACAAATACACTTCTGTCCAGGAGAATGTAAAGAGTGATCCAGACAAGTGCAGGCCTGTTAGTTTGACATCAACGCTGGGCAAAGTTTTGTGGCAAGAAGAGATAAGACTAGGAAAGTAGCGGGTAATGTGGAATTTACAAGATAATTTATTAAAGCTAATTTGTTTCCAGAGAATTTAGTAGCTTGCCTTTGTAGGACCAGTGCTCCCCTACACAGGGGATGAACTACATCTATTTCACTTTCTGTGAGCTTCTGATACATTATCTATGGATTTGGGCTTTGGGGCTGCAAGTGAATCAAGGGAGTTTGCAATTGTTCACACTGTTCGAAGAGGGAATTACCGGCAAAGGAGAGGTTCCCTGTAGTGATTCTCAGAGACAGTTCTGAAACTGCAGCTGCTAAGGAGGCAAAGACTCATGGAGAAATGTAGGCTGGAAGGGAGCTCTGAAAACCCAACCTCCTATTCAGAGCAGAGATGACTTCAAATTTAGGTATGTTCAGTATGGACATGGTGGCCGAAGACTAAAAATTTCATATGAGCTTTGAGATTTCCAGGTGACATAAAGTTGGGAAGTCCTACCGAGCCTGAGAGAAGGATATCCCTTGTGATTGAAATGGTTCAGGTGAAGTGACATTTGATAATACAAAGTAGAGCCATGCTTAGAGATTCTCAACCAAGGGTGGTTTTTTTTGTTTTTCTTTTTTTTTTTTTTTTTTGTCATGTTTGCTATATGGCAGTCAGGAGTTTAAAACAAACAATAAAACAACAAAACCCCATGTTCATACACTGTTAACAGAAGAACTGAAAAAGTTAAGTGGTTATATGGTGTGTATGGCTATTCTTTTTTTTTTTTTTTTTTTTCTCCAGTATAAATACACCTGACAGGGCAGCCCTGCCACACATTTAAGACATGAGGCAAAATTCTGCCACTTGTATTCACATTGAACTTAGGAGGAAGTGTTCAGAAGACAGAAGGAACAAGTTGCCTATTGTGTGGAAGGGAATTAAAGGACATCATTCTGCTCAGCCAGATGCCAGTTGAGAGAAAAATATGATGTCTCTGTGAAAATGCATTTCTTGAGTAAATATCAAGGAGAATTAGGAAATGTGTAAGTTGGGAGATACATCTGAAATGATGATTGCAGTTGGCTTATGAGGAACTTTGGACAGGAAATTGGTAGAAACTTCCCATTTCAAGAATAAAGTGCACCATAGATATGAAGTCAGCATTCACCTAAAGAGTAGAGGCCAACTCAAAGCCCCCACAACAAAGCAGTGGACAAACCAGAACACTAACATGTTGTGGTCTAGAGTCACACAGATATACATAAGTTTACTATACCTAAACATCTGAGGGGTTCCTTTGAGAGGCGGAGGGCTTGTGCCCCATTTCCATTTCCACTCTCAGTGTCCCCTGCCTCAGAGAAGGATCCCAGCTGCTTGGCTTCCCTGGCCTCTGATGCCAGGCTACCAGAGCAGGTATCCCAGCATCGCAGCAAACAGGTGACAATTTGAGTGCCACAGCAGTCCTCATTGCGAGCTGGACGCTCAGGGCACTTGCGGCCACCCACCTTTGTGAGCTCCAAGGCTGACAGTGACTCTCTGCTGAGCTGCCACGGCTCTCGGGTGTCCCGGTGACAGAGCTTTCGGCGCTAAGCTGACTGCCAGGAGAAAAGGCTGCCGTGAAATGGCTGCTCCACAATGCCAGGAGCAAGGTCTGCTGGGCTGGGGGTTCGCAGGGGAGCTCAGCCTTGGGCCTGGCAACTGTGCCTGGAAGCCAGGGACGGCCTTGGTGTGCAGCTGGACACCTGGGCCTGAGAAAGCAAGGTCTCTTTCCAGACACTTGGCACCATCGTCACCCAGTGGCTGTCTCAGGGGGACGAGAGAAATGCACAACATCTCTTCCTTCCCTGAAAAAGGGACGGATTTGGACCCCAAAGCAAGCTCCTTTCTCTCGGAAGCATCACGTCCTCCTGTCTTTCTTGTATTTGGCTATGACTTTAGGAATCCCTGCAATCCCTGCAGCTGTGTCCCCTGCCAGCTTCTTGTGTGCCCCAAGCATCCTCGCTTGCAGGGCAGTAGAAGATGCAGAAAAGGCCTTGCCTTAGTGGAAGCACTGCCCTGCAGGAGCTCCAACATCCCTCTCAGCAGCACGCTGTAGCCCCCAAATGCCCTCGAAATGGCACATTTCAGCTACTGGGAAGGAAATGAGCTCGCTCAAGGTGAGCTACCCGCTCAAGGCCCAGGTGTCTGTGAGGCAGTGTTGGCAAGGAGTCCTGTTGTGTGAGTCCCTTCTTTGTGGGTGCTCCGTCCCCACAAGGCTTGCTTTTCAAGGCCCAGGAGAGTCTTGTGGGCACTGGCCTGGGGTCCCAGGCTGAGCCAGCTGCTGGCTGGCAATCAGGGAGGCTCGCTCGGTGTCTTGGCTTGGGTTTGCGTGGCCAGGCTGTGGGAGCGGGGGGCTGCAGGGGTGTCCTCTGTGAGGAGAATGCAGCAGCTGCCCCATGGGAGCTCAGGGCCGCTGCCAGGAGGCTCCTTCCAGGAGGGACCCACCCGCTGCTGCCCAGAACGCAGAGCAAAAGGATGATGTTTGCGCCTGGGGGAGAGCCCATCTAAGAAAGGGAACAAAAGCTGCTGCCCAGCAGCGTGTGGCTCAGGGAGGAGTGAGAAAGCTCTGTGCAGCCCCCAAGGTCCGTGCAGCAGGAGGCAGGAGGTGCTCCAGGCTCCCAGCAGCAGTTCCCCTGCGGCCTGTGCAGGGAGAGGCCCCTGGTGGAGCAGGCTGTCCCCCTGCAGCCCATGGGTCCCCCGTGGAGCAGATCTCCACGCTGCAGCCCCCCTGTGGCTGGAGGAGCCCCCGGTGGAGCAGGTGGATCTGCCCTAGAGGAGGCTGCGACCTGTGGAGGACGCCCCAGAGGAGCAGGGTGTTCAAGGACAGGTTGGAGCTGGTGCTTAGGAACATGGTTTATTGGGTGACATTGGTAGTACAGTGATGACTAGACCGGACAAATGTGAAGGTCTCCTCTAACAATTGTGATTCTATGATACCTCCAGCACGTCCTCCTCCACCACTTCCTCCTCATCATCCATGGCCTTTTTCTTGTCCACTGCCTCCTCCTCATTCGCTGCCTCCTCCTTGTCTACCGCATCCTCCTCGTCCCCCGCCTGCTAATCCTATTTCTCATTTTCCTCCTCCTTCTCCTCCTTCCCTGCCTCTTGCACCTCCAACACCTCCTCCACCTCCACTGCCTCTTCCTCCTTCTCCTTCTCCAGCCCTACGGACTATTCCTCGTCCACAGCCTCCTCCACCTCGGCAGAAACTTCCTGGCCAACTTCCTCTGCATGCTCCTTGCTGAGGCATGCTGGTAGCAATGATGGTGAGCCCAGAGATGTCAGGAAAAGTTGCCACGAACCAGGTGTGCCAAGGCGGCTTCTCTGGGAGGCTCTGGTTGTGAGCGCTGCCCACCGCTCCTAATTCTAGTTCCATTTGTCACCCCACAGGACCATGGCACCGTGGCCCTGTAAGGTAGCAGCTGGCGGCTCCTATCATCTTGATGACGCTCTGTGATGCGTTGCTTGTTGCCTGGGTAGCGATTGTTAGCTCTTATGCAAATGGCTTGTCATCAGTCAGGGGTGTGGCTGCTCCTCCCTATAAAAGGGCCAAAGGGGGGCAGTGGGAGCCAGAGTGCTGGAGAGGGGAGATGGGAGAAGATGGAAACAGAAAAGGAG